>NW_024726984.1:0-16753 GCF_018991925.1 Homarus americanus
AGAGGACTAGGGAGAAGCTGTTTGGTGCTGCAGACGATGACAAGGAAAATGATTTTGATGGATTTTAATGAAAATATTCAGAAATATGTTATTGTAGTATTTATTCAAGTCAATTAGGATAGAATATTATTGTAATACAACAGTTTTTTAACTGAAAACCATTCAAAAAGCGATTACGGTAACATCTTTTGAACGAAAGAAAGATAAAGTCATTGTTTTCGTCACGATTTTATCCAACTTTCCACTGTAATACGTACGCCATTTCAGCAAAACTATTACATTTCCGTGAATGCATTATATCAGGCACAGTATGAATAGAATACCCGTGTAACATAACATTATTTTGAGTCTTACTCTTTCCATTTACAGAGTACTGTACAAGCCCATGATAATGGCTCCTATAGTAGATAAACTTCGTTGTGTGAAGAGAAAGAATAACTCGTTGAAATTGAGTGACAAACTTGAAATAATTAAGAAACTAGAATGTGGTGTGAGCAATACTGTTCTAATGGAAACATACGACATTGGAAAGTCTACATTTTATGATATAAAAAAGGCAAAGAATAAAATTCTAGAATTCACAGCTTTTTCATTAAAACTGCTCGTTTTGGGACAGATGTTACCCTCACTAACAAACATGGCAGGTTTTCTGCAGGTACAATACTACAGTTTCCTCCCATACTGTACAGTTGTAACAGACCAACTGCCTAAACGGCTCATTACTGGTAATTACGACGTCGCTACGTGAATCCTAATTTAATGTTGACTCGGCCATAGTGAGCTTTAACATTTATGCCACTGATGAATGAGTCTTGATCACACACAACTATAAGGTGGCCTTCTCTTGCCACTCCATCTCTCCTCTGGCCTTTATTGTGTAAAAGCCAAGAATTATTATTGTGTGAGAATGTAGTGGATCTGAGGTGACAATGATAAATATTTTGGCGTTAAGTCGGTGGTGTGGTACTGTGCAGGTCTGACCCACCTGTTACAAACTACTGCAGGGAGTGAAGACCTTCCTTAAAAGGTTTAACTTGGCAGGATTCAGAAGGCCACAACACAGACGTCCTCAACGGCACTTGATGGTTTATAACGGCCATTTATTATTACTTACTTTTGACCTTGATGATGTGGTTCAGCCATTATCAGATGCAGGTCAGGAACACAAAGGACTGTTCCTCTATAATGCTCACTGAGTAAATGAGGATAGTTGCTTCAAGGCTCCACTGGGCAGATTGTTACCAGGTTTTATTTACAATTCTTAATTATTACATGGAATTATACATTTTCCACAATATATACTAAACTGTATACCTGTGTTGTCTATATACACGGTGAACTGTATACCTGGGTTGTCTATATTGTTTTAGCTGTGGTAAGATACCAAACTATCTCACTTGTTAACACTTGCCTGAACGAGTGTAGGTTAGTCGCTGGTACCTTTGATGCAGCCGAGTGAGATATAGAGTCATCTCACGTCATGTCACCTTTGATGCAGCTGAGTGAGATATAGGGTCATCTCACGTCATGTTACCTTTGATACAGCTGAGTGAGATATAGGGTCATCTCACGTCATGTCACCTTTGATGCAGCCGAGTGAGATATAGGGTCATCTCACGTCATGTCACCTTTGATGCAGCTGAGTGAGATATAGGGTCATCTCACGTCATGTTACCTTTGATACAGCTGAGTGAGATATAGGGTCATCTCACCTTTGATACAGCTGAGTGAGATATAGGGTCATCTCACGTCATGTTACCTTTGATACAGTCGTAGATAGTTTAAATTGTCACAGCTGTCCTGAGTTGTACTTGTAATTATCTTCGCTTGTAAGTTAAGCAAGACACACAGATAATGTTCTCTTCACTCGTTGTTCCTTGGTTTAATGTAAACACACATGCTGATTTAATAGTTATATTGGGTAGTAATGTCTGTACAATTATTTGGTATTGACAGACTAATGAGCATTAGCTATTGGCTTGTAATTAGCTGATATAATTAGAGAGAGGTACAGCCCGGAGAGCTGGTCTCACTTTAGGGCATCGTGTCGGGCTGTGAACTGGGCTGAACTCTCTTGAGTCTGGTGACTGGACAGTAACCACACTTCAACAGGTCATTAACTAAACAGCCTACCACACACTGAGGGATGAGTCTGTAGTTTAATGGGCTGTACACCCTAGGAGGTGTGACAGAAGAAATGTTTATGGGCTGTAAACCCTAGGAGGTGTGACAGATCAAATGTTTATGGGTTGTACACCCTAGGAGGTGTGACAGAACAAATGTTTATGGGCTGTTCACCCTAGGAGGTGTGACAGAACAAATGTTTATGGGCTGTACACCCTAGGAGGTGTGACATCAAATGTTTATGGGCTGTACACCCTAGGAGGTATGACAGATCAAATGTTTATGGGCTGTACACCCTAGGAGATGTGACAGAACAAATGTTTATGGGCTGCACCTCAGGAGGTGTGACAGAACAAATGTTTATGGCTGCACCCTAGGAGGTGTGACACAACAACAGATGGAGCTGCACCCAGAGGTGTGACAGAACAACAGCTTATGGCTGTACACCCTAGGAGGTGTGACAGAAGAAATGTTTATGGGCTGTAAACCCTAGGAGGTGTGACAGATCAAATGTTTATGGGTTGTACACCCTAGGAGGTGTGACAGAACAAATGTTTATGGGCTGTACACCCTAGGAGGTGTGACAGAAGAAATGTTTATGGGCTGTACACCCTAGGAGGTGTGACATCAAATGTTTATGGGCTGTACACCCTAGGAGGTATGACAGATCAAATGTTTATGGGCTGTACACCCTAGGAGATGTGACAGAACAAATGTTTATGGGCTGTACACCCTAGGAGGTGTGACAGAACAAATGTTTATGGGCTGTGCACCCTAGGAGGTGTGACAGAACAAATGTTTATGGGCTGTACACCCTAGGAGGTGTGACAGAACAAATGTTTATGGGCTGTGCACCCTAGGAGGTGTGACAGAAGAAATATTTATGGGTTGTGCACCCTAGGAGGTGTGACAGAAGAAATGTTTATGGGTTGTGCACCCTAGGAGGTGTGACAGAACACATGTTTATGTAGCTGTATGGTCAATAGTCTGGGTGATAGAATGTATATAATGAATATATGTCCTTAGCTCATATTTATATAATATTAATGTGAGAGGCTAATACAATATACTGAACTGTATACCTATACAGTATTGTCTATATACATGGTGAACTGTATACCTACATTGTCTATATGCAGGTTGAACCAATTGTAAACTTGTGATAAGTTTACATAATAATTATATATCTATCTATCTAAAGTAGTCTAGTGTATGTAAATATTTTGATCTTTTCCCTGATAATGTTGTTTCATCACAGGTGTTACTCTGTTGTAGTGTGAGCCAGTGTGAGGTGGAGGTCAATATTAAACTGAGGTGTTTAGCTGTGGCTCTGGAAGATTGACAATTTGTCTTATTTTAATTATAAACCAGAACACCTTTATTTCTCACTGTTTATCCAGGTATAATTTGGCTAAATTTATATTTTAATTTTACCTGGACTTAGAATTCCATCACAATATGATTTGAAATTAAAGAACAAAATTGTTTTTAAGGACTTTAGAATTAATGTGATTTAGTGAGACTGTTGAACCGTTCAGGTACTTTACATATATTTACCATTTAGGTTAAACTAAACCATAAATACATTTTATTGTTCGTTTAGGAATTCTATCTCATTAGTTCGGCGTCATTTAATGTTGCCGTAAAATCTGTCGAGTGACTTGAGCGGCAATTATTCTGTTATAGTCGTGGCAGTTAATGTTGTTTTAGGAGATACAGTTTATTGTGTAGTGATCTCCGTTAAAACAAACTATTTTTATTGTCCAAATTTGTCACGCTGGGTTATGAAGGTGTGCGTGGTGGGAAAGGCTTTGGAATAAGGAATACTGAAGGTGAAAGAACACTTGAGTTTGGGGATGGTATGTAACATGTGTTTAAGAATAGGGCAAGTAGGCTGACCATGTAGGCCTAAGGCAGGTGGCACAGAAACCCAGATTGGCTACATTTTGGTCAGGAAATTAGAACAGGTTGCTTGTGTGTGTTACTTAAAGATGGAGGGAGAGGAAGAAGGTGGATGTTCCAAGAAGGAGAGTGTGGGAATTGTGAAGGAACTGAATGTAAAAGAAGCATTTTCTTATGAGTTGAGAGGCTAGGAAGCAGCCAGTGAGGGGCACTGTACCAAGACGCTGGGCCATAATAAAAGATGTTCCGTTGAGTGTGGTTGATGGCGGGAATGATGAAGTGGAAAGAGAGATAAAAAGAGAAAAGAAGATTGTGTGAGATGTGGAAGATGGTTGGCAACAGAGAGAAGTACAGTACCTGGAGGCTAAACTGAGATGGTTCAGGAGAGAAAGGAGGAAACTAACTGGGTCAAGAGATACACAAATGAATGTGGAGGGGAGGGGAGTTACAGGTAGGCAAAGAATGACATGAGGATAGGTTGTAAAGAAATGTCGGTGCTACTATAGTACCTGAGTATGTTTGTTGGTTGGAATGATGAGGAACAATCTGAACAGAAAACAAATGAATACAGTAATTGAACACAAAAAATTTAGGACTTGTCGAGTAATATCAAAATATTCGGAACTCGGTTAATTCTTATTTTCAGTAATTTGAGTGACGCAGAGTCTCTTTTGTCAAATTAATGAGAGTATAGTGCCGTTTGTGGTCCACCGAATTCCTGAAAATACAAATTAACCGAGTTCCGAATATTTTGACATTATTCCACACTTTCTCAATCTTTTTGTTCAATTATTTGTTCGTTTTCTGTTCAGATTGTTCCTCATTATTCCAACCAACAAACATACTCAGTTACCATGCCTTGACTGCCACACAAAATAATCTTATTTATATTTACTGTGCAAACAAATATTTTTTAAGTGCACAAACAGTAATGATAAAGTAAATAATACAGTAATAAATAAATGTAAGACTTACTGTACATTGTGAGGTGAACTGATAATATGTGGATGATATTCAGAAAGTGTAATAGTATTGAGGATCAGGTCTGGGGTCCACTGCTCTCATCAAGAAGATTAATCCCCAACCTACCTAACTCAGGAGACTTTTCCTTTGTTCTATGTATTTCTCCCTTGTTTTGTTGCGTTAGTTGGCAGAAGAGGGACCTATAGTGTGTTTTATCCCAGCTGAGAAGAGATACGTAATTTGTGTATTATTGTGGGTAAAAATAAGTATATATTAAATGCGTCCTCCGAGAGCGTCAATTTGCCACCAGAGTTTAACAGTTAATTCTTGTATAATATTTCTGATAAACTTCCTACATGTTTATGTTTGATATAATTAATGTATGAATCTTTAAATAATTTAGCTAAATGTCTTTCTCGTCAGAAATGGTCATTATGAATAAACTCATTTAGAAATAGCTACATCATTACTTCAGGAGGAAATCGGACAGATTTGCAACAGCCAATCAGGTGTAACTCTTGAGGAGGGGGCGGGGCATCTCTTCTCATCTGATAAAATATGCACAATAGTCAAATCAGCTCCAAAATTTCATCTTATATTTCTCCAAAGAGGGTTTTTACTTCATTTACCAGTGTGGCCGTTACACTTATGGAATATCATCTACGATCTCACCTCTCATTATTTATTACTGTATTATTTACTTTAATATTGTAAGTACTGTACATTTTATAACTATTTATATTTGCACAATAATTATAAATATAATATTGTATATGACAGCCAAGGCAACTTTTTGAACCACTCAGTTATTTCATATTCATTCCAAATTCAAATCGTTCAATTAATTTTTTGAGAAACATACGAATTAAACCGAAGTACGAATTACAGCGATCTTATTCAATGAAAGTCCAAAAATTCATCATTTATAATATTTAAGTCTAAAAATTCATCATTTAAAATATTCTAAGTCCAAAAATTCATCGTTTAAAGTATTCTAAGTCCAAAATTTATTCTAAGTCCAAAAATTCATTGTTTAAAAATATTCTAAGTCCAAAAATGGCCAAAATTATTCCTGGGCATATTTTGAGTAATAAATTTTTGTGTGGTTTTAGAGGTAAAACATTTGTGCCATTCTTACGAGCTCCAGCTTGGCATCTGTGTATTATAAGGCATAACGGACTACCTGGACGTGGGGAGAGTAACTCACTGGGCCCCTACTGAGTTACTCTTCCCACGGCCAGGTAATCCATTATGCTTGTATTTTTTTATATTATTGGTGAATGATAATTTGAAGGCCTTCCTCCGGAGACGCTTCCGATTATCTTTTACCAAATTTTTTCAACGTTAGTCCTGGCAATGGCAAACTCAAAAAACACTTAAGGGTAAAAAACGGGAAATTTTTTTGCTCAAATTTTGCAATTTTTAGCCATTTTTTCATAAAAAAAATGCCAATTTTTTCATATTTTTAGCTATTTTTTCATATTTTTAGCTATTTTTTCATATTTTTAGCTATTTTTTTCAGGTTTTTAGGTTATTTTAGTTATTTTTTTTATTTTATATATTTTATTTATATATTTTTATTTATATATTTTATTTATATATATTTTTTATTAATATATATTTTATTTTATATTTTTTTATTTAATTATATTTTATTTATTTATATTTTTTTTATTTATATATTTTATTTATATATATTTTTTTATATTTTATATTTTTTTATTTATATATACAGTATATATATATATATATTATTTATATATTGTTTATTTTTCAAGTTTATATATATTTTTCATTTGTATATAATGAATTAAGATATTTTTTTCAAGTATTTCATTAAATTATTTTGCTTCAAAATCTGAAGCTGAACTTAGTCAATTTTCTGTAAAAGTTGAAAATATTGTAAATGCTAGAAAAGGTTAATAAAGACGTAATGACATTTAGACATTTATTAATGGAAACTTAATGGCTCTATAAATTTGCAGGCCAGGGCAGCAAGCACAGAGCAGTCCAGGGGAGCGGTAGTCCAGGGCAGCAGCACACACAGAGCAGAGCCGTCTAGGACAGCAGCATGCACAGAGCAGAGCCGTCCAGGGGAGCGGTAGTCCAGGGCAGCAGCACACACAGAGCAGAGATGTCTAGGACAGCAGCACACACACAGCAGAGCCGTCCAGGGCAGCAGCCAGCAAGCACAGAGCAGAGCCGTCCAGGGCAGCAGCCAGCAAGCAAGCAAGCACAGAGCAGAGCCGTCCAGGGCAGCAGCCAGCAAGCAAGCACAGAGCAGAGCCGTCCAGGGCAGCAGCCAGCCAGCAAGCACAGAGCAGAGCCGTACAGGGAAGTCCAAGGCAGTAACCAGTAATCACAGTCTAGGGCAGCACGGCACTCCAGTGTTCAGAACAACATTTCTATACAAAATAAAATGTAAAATTAATATTCAAATTTTTTAACCATAAAAATGTTTTAAATATAGTAATGACAAAATGAACTGTAGTGTTTTAGACAAAATTCCTTAACACTTGACAGAACCAAATTTATAAACTCAATAGAAAAATAAGAATATTTGTTAATTTGAATTTTTCACCAAATGATCCTTGAGAACAAGTGTCTAGGGAATATTATCAGTAACTGTACAGCAACTTAACCTAAGTGTACAAGTTATGGTTCATATTAACTAAACTATAAAAACCAAAAACCTTTCATTACAAAACTTACCCACAAGTGAGTTTAGTTTAACCATAATAGTTATTGATGCTTAACTACAATATTTCCTGTATCTTTGGTTCATAGTTTTGTTAATATATTTTAAATGTTTTCTTTCAATGACTTGACCCAGAACTTATTGATTTGTGATGAATATTTTTACTTTCCACTAACTTTACGTCAATGAATTCCTCGAGTGGGTCAGTCACAGGTCTGGTACAGTATTACAAGTGAATGTTGCTAAGAGTAATTTATTATTTACTAAACATACTGTGGGGTATGATATGTTTGGTTCACACTCAGGATTGGATGGAGAAAGGAAACTCACAATGTGCTCTCTATATATAATGGATGCATGGTATTTGGAAGTGTCATGGAGAGAGCTAGTGGAGGATTTATAAGATGAGAATGCCAGCTGGGGAGAGAGACCATGGAGGATGAGGGCATGGAAAGGCAGAGGACCATATTGGGGCCCAACAGGCAAGAAGTGGGCTGTTGACCCCCGCTCCGTGGTGTATGGCGGCGCTGGTTGACCTAGACCACGAGGCATACACTGGGGAATTGGTGGGGTCGGCTAGGCAGCGACAAACAGCGTTTGTAGGGGAGAATTCCACTACAATACTCCCCCTTCCCTCCAGGCTGTGTAGGAGACTTGTTGTCTGTAGAGTTGCATAGCACATGTGAGGCAGAACGGGCGGTGCGTGCCTCATGTGAGACAACGGCGATGGCGTGATGAGCCGGTCGCTGGATACAACTGTCTAGATACACAATATCTGTGGGAGTAGAGAGGGAGAATAAGGGTGTGTGGAGGCGATGAATGTTGTGCTTCCCTCACGGCAGGTACAGAGTCGACAGATGCGCCTGCTGGGGTGTGTGGACCTGGGTCAGGAGCAGGGGCTGTGTCAGCAGCAGCGGATGAGGGCTCGTGACAGCAGCTGGGTCCACGACAGCAGCAGGGTGCAGGACATTAGCAGGGAGTACCTGAGGGAGAAAAGAGGGGGTGTGTGGGTCCGCACTCAGGAACAGAGGCCGCATCAGGGGCGGCAGGGGTTACTGCTGGGCCGGGGTCGGAGTCTGAGGCAGGACGGGTGTGCTGGGGTCGGTAGGACGTGGTGCTTGGGGGCAGGAAAAGGAGCTGGTGTCTGCTAGGAGAAACAGTGCTGCTCTAGGGTGTCTAACCTGTGGTGTAGAGACAGTAGTTGTAGAGCCGATGAGAGCTGCTTCTGTGTGGATAAGCCAGTCTTCCATGTTGCTTGAAGACTGGGAGCGTGATCAGTCTCTCCTCCATCCTGTGTGAGTGCGTCACTCCGGGAGTCACCATTTGTGGGGTATGAGATGTTTGGTTCACACTCAGGATGGAATGGAGAAAGGAAACTCACAATGTGCTCTCTATATACATGTTGTATTGGATGTACAATGCAGCTTGGTGCTGGGAAGGCAGCATGGTTACAAGCGTGATGTAGAGAGAGCTGGTTGGTGAGGACGCTCAGAGGACAGCTTGTGGGTCGTCATGCTCGCCAGCGGGAGAGAGGACCGCCAGGCAGGCGGAGGAGCGAGGACCGCCAGGCAGGCGGAGGTGTTGCTGGCTGGTTGGTGTAGGTAGAGAGAGAGACAGATCACCACGAGGTCAGGTCTTAAATAGCGGGGGTAGGCGTGGCTTAGCAGTTGACCCCCGCTCCGTGGTGTATGGCGGCGCTGGTTGACCTAGACCACGAGGCATACACTGGGGAATTGGTGGGGTCGGCTAGGCAGCGACAAACAGCGTTTGTAGGGGAGAATTCCACTACAATACTCATCTTGTAGGTAACTTTATGTACTTTACTGAATTAATTAAAGTCAAGCATAAACATGACCAATAATTATTTCTGGTGTTATAAATTTGATGTATTAAACGATTGGTTACGGCCAGAGTCCAGTTTTGGGGCTTTTAACTTTGGTCAATTATTATGATATTCCTGTCATCAATAAAGGATCATAGGTACAGTCAGGATCAAAAGTGTTGAACACTTGGCAATATCTGTCATCTACTTGAGTTATATGATTGGGATATACTGTACTAATAACACAACAGTACTATCATATTATGCCTGAACCACAAAATAGGATTAAACTCTACTTAATACCAAAGATTTTCAGTACTTACATGCCAAATACTGTCAAATGTTCAGCACTTTTGACCAAGACTGTACATCAATTCTAGCCCCATAATCCCCTTTCAATATTCTCGACCCTTTACACATTTTCTCTTATGTATATAAATTTAAGTATAATTTCTCCATTACTTTCTATTTTGTCTTGAAATTTATAGCACCAAGAAATCTAGTATGGTCATTGAATATCCCAGAGCAATTTGTTTGCCTTTGGTTTTAAGGATAAATTGGCAGAGAAATTCCAATCAGTGTTGGAAAAGTTTATTTTGACACAGGACGATAAAGTAAACTTTACTCCCCTGTAAGTGATCATTCCGAGGCAATTTTATTTGTAGTATCTTGTTTTTTGTATATTTTTACATCAACTGAACTTGTTATATTCTTTAGCTGAGGTAGAGAGGAGGGGTGGATGGCTGGGTCTGGGCTGTATCACCTGCTTCCTTTAGTTGTATTGTGAATCACTTGCCATCCTGATATTGGAGAAGAGAAGCCTAGTACAGCAGTACAAGTGAGGCAAGATGTGTGGTACAGCAGAGTGCACACCTCTCCTTGCCAAGGTCCAGAACCTACTGGAAGTAAAGTCAAGTTATTATCTATAAAAAGTTTCAATAACATATTTTCACAATACTAATTTATCCTAATACAGTATTGTATAACATGACCCTAAACTGAAGGTTTTATCCTCTATGGAAGTACCACATTAATTCACTTAGTCAAGTACAGTAATTGAAGAATACATTAGTGATGCACCGTTAAGAACCAGATTCAAAACACTCCCAATAATCTGCTGCCAAGTATATCGATAAATCTGGTATTTAAATAAAACAAACTTGCCGTTAGTCTGTTCGTCAATGTTAAATAACCCAGCCCTCGTCTTGTGTTGGTTAACCAGCCAAGGTGCCCGGGAAAGTCCTTACTATTGATGAGAAAATGAAAGCAATAAGCGTTGGGTCAGAGGAGCATCGAGACAACAGATAAACCAGACTAAGACCAGAAAATATTAACTTGCGGTGTTACTAAATTAATATTTATTTATTTATTTATTATTGATGTTAGTCTCTCCTCGTGACGGCCATTTTTGTTGTATTATCCTCAAGTGGTCATCAGCTTAATGTTTACTTGTACAGAGATGGTGGAAAAGACACGCATTTCTAAGCAACAGTGGCTTTATTCTATATTTAAGACTTATTTTGGAACATTTATTCATTATTTACTCATTCTTTAATAAAACAGGATTTAAATCATGTTATTTATCATTTTGACTAAATTTGTTATAAAAACTCTCCAGCCTCAACAACCTATGTCGTTCTTAGTTCTAATTTGGGTAATATTGGTCAATAAAATATCGAATTTACCTTACCGATGCTACAGTATGTAAAACAATCTTTCTCGTCAGTGACAGTCTTTACCAGATTATTTTTCTCTTCACATTAAACAAAAGCTACTTTGTCTGGCCTGTTAATGTATCCATTACCTTACAATGAAGTGCTATAGACAGACTTCCACAGAGGACACTGCCATGTTATCCAATAAAACATTATGAGCGGCAGCCAAGTGTGACCTTCCCATAATAAGTGAACGGATTATAGTAACTGGTTTCCGTAATTACTGTATTTTGCCGATAATAAAAATGCTCGAGTAATTTATTAACCCAAAACAGCAAAATAGCATCAACTAATACTTTGTTTACAGATACTGATTATTCAGCAAAATATTGATATTATCTGTAGCTGATATCAATTCATTGGTGCATCCCAAGTATTGTACAGTACAAATACTCTATTGATATTTACAGTGGTCCCTCGGTTAACGAGTTACCTCCCATAAGATTCTTAAATTCGGTTAACGAGCAACCCCTCGGGTTAACGAGTTTCTTACGAGCCGACCTCGACAAGTTTTGGCTTGCACTGGGCGGTCAACCAGCTGTAGTATTAGTCTGCCAATACATTAATAGGTTCTAGGGCTTAAATTCCTTACTATTTTAGTAAATATCAAGAAGTTTATACTATTCAATAATTTTAAAAGTTTAATATTAATTTTTTTTAGTCATTTTAACAATTATTGAACATAATTGAAAGTAAAGTGACTAGTTTAATGCGCGGCATCCAGCCTCTTAACACAGCAAACCGGCATCAGTCTCTCTGTTTTCACTGGAGGGAACATCTTGCTTGAGACTCTTCAACTAAACGCTTTTTTTCTACATTTCCAAGCAAATTATTGGTCATTTTGAAATTTATTTTACAGATTGACAATATATAGCGCAGTGCAGTGTTATTTTAAAGAAAATATTCTTTATTTACAACGAGTTTAACTTTAAACGCACGTGTTGACATTGTTTGAATCCAGCATGGGGCCTAAGAGATCAAGAAAAGCAATTTCAATCCAAACCAAGCAGGAAAAAAAAAACACGAACAAGGCATTAGAACAAATGCGCTATGCAAAGAATATGGCATGTCGACATTAACTGTCGACAATAGAAAACGGGAAATTTGTATCATAAAAAACGGGAAATATCTACTTTCCGGGAAAGTTGGTTATCTACTTTCCCGAAAAGTAGACAGATTTTCTACTTTTCGGGAAAGTAGATTATCGACTTTTCGGGGAAGTAGATTTTCGAATTTTGGGGGAAATATGACCTAATCTTGCGAAGTAGATTATCATAGAAAACGGGAAATTTGTATCATGAAAAATGGGAAATATCTACTTTCCGGGAAAGTTGGTTATTTACTTTCCCGAAAAGTAGATAGATTTTCTACTTTTCGGGAAAGTAGATTATCGGCTTTTCGGGGAAGTAGATTTTCGAATTTTGGGGGAAATATTACCTAATTTTGCGAAGTAGATTATCATAGAAAACGGGAAATTTGTATCATAAAAACTGGGAAATATCTACTTTCCGGGAAATTTGGTTATCTACTTTTCCGGAAAATAGATAGATTTTCTACTTTTCGGGAAAGTAGATTTTCGAATTTTGGGGGAAATATTACCTAATTTTGCGAAGTAGATTATCATAGAAAACGGGAAATTTGTATCATAAAAAATGGGAAATATCTACTTTCCGGGAAAGTTGGTTATCTACTTTCCGGAAAGTAAACTCTCAACCTACTTTTCGGAAAGTAGATTATCGACTTTTTCGAAGTAGATTTTTCGAGCTGAAATATTACCTAATTTTGCCGAATTAGTTATCATAAAACAGGAAATTTGTCATAAAAAATGGAAATATCTACTTTCAGGAAAGTTGGTTATCTACTACATCATTTCTTTCTACTTTTTGGGAAAGTAGATTATCGACTTTTCGGGGAAGTAGATTTTCGAATTTGGGGGGAAATATTACGTAATTTTGCGAAGTAGATTATCATAGAAAACGGGAAATTTGTATCATAAAAATGGGAAATATCTACTTTCCGGGAAAGTTGGTTATCTACTTTCCCGAAAAGTAGATACATTTTCTACTTTTTGGGAAAGTAGATTATCGACTTTTCGGGGAAGTAGATTTTCGAATTTTGGGGGAAATATTACCTAATTTAGAGAAGTAGATTATCATAGAAAACTGGAAATTTGTATCATAAAAAACGGGAAAAATCTACTTTCCGGGAAAGTTGGTTATCTACTTTCCTGAAAAGTAGACAGATTTTCTACTTTTCGGGAAAGTAGATTATCGACTTTTCAGGAAGTAGATTTTCGAATTTGGGGGGAAATATTACCTAATTTTGCGAAGTAGATTATCATAGAAAACGGGAAATTTGTATCATAAAAAACGGGAAATATCTACTTTCCGGGAAAGTTGGTTATCTACTTTCGAAAAAATATAGACTCTTTCTACTTTTCGGGAAAGTAGATTGCTCGACTTTTCAAGGGAAGTAGATTTTTTCGGGTAGGGAAATATTACGTAATTTTTGCGAAGTAGATTATCATAGTAAATGGGAAATTTGTATCATAAAAAATGGGAAATATCTTCTTTCCGGGAAAGTTGGTTATCTACTTTCCCGAAAAGTAGATAGATTTTCTACTTTTCGGGAAAGTAGATTATCGACTTTTCGGGAAGTAGATTTTCGAATTTTGGGGGAAATATTACCTAATTTTGCGAAGTAGATTATCATAGAAAACGGGAAATTTGTATCATAAAAAATGGGAAATATCTACTTTCCGGGAAAGTTGGTTATCTACTTTCCTGAAAAGTAGACAGATTTTCTACTTTTCGGGAAAGTAGATTATCGACTTTTCAGGAAGTAGATTTTCGAATTTTGGGGGAAATATTACCTAATTTTGCGAAGTAGATTATCATAGAAAACGGGAAATTTGTATCATAAAAAACGGGAAATATCTACTTTCCGGGAAAGTTGGTTATCTACTTTCCCGAAAAGTAGATAGATTTTCTACTTTTCGGGAAAGTAGATTATCGACTTTTCGGGGAAGTAGATTTTCGAATTTTGGGGGAAATATTACGTAATTTTGCGAAGTAGATTATCATAGAAAACGGGAAATTTGTATCATAAAAAACGGGAAATATCTACTCTCCGGGAAAGTTGGTTATCTACCTTCCTGAAAAGTAGACAGATTTTCTACTTTTCGGGAAAGTAGATTATCGACTTTTCGGGAAGTAGATTTTCGAATTTTGGGGGAAATATTACCTAATTTTGCGAAGTAGATTATCATAGAAAACGGGAAATTTGTATCATAAAATATAGGAAATATCTACTTTCCGGGAAAGTTGGTTACTTTCCCAGCATCGAACAAAATTACTTTTCGGGAAAGTAGATTATCATTTCGAGGAAGTGATAGATTTTCTCGAATTTTGAAATATTACCTAATTTTGCGAAGTAGATTATCATAGAAAACGGGAAATTTGTATCATAAAAAATGGGAAATATCTACTTTCCGGGAAAGTTTGTTATCTACTTTCTCGAAAAGTAGATAGCTTTTCTACTTTTCGGGAAAGTAGATTATGGACTTTTCGGGGAAGTAGATTTTCGAATTTGGGGGGAAATATTACGTAATTTTGCGAAGTAGATAATCATAGAAAACAGGAAATTTGTATCATAAAAAATGGGAAATATCTACTTTCCGGGAAAGTTGGTTATCTACTTTCCCGAAAAGTAGACATATTTTCTACTTTTCGGGAAAGTAGATTATCGACTTTTCGGGGAAGTAGATTTTCGAATTTTGGGGGAAATATTACCTAATTTAGCGAAGTAGATTATCATAGAAAACGGGAAATTTGTATCATAAAAAACGGGAAATATCTACTTTCCGGGAAAGTTAGTTATCTACTTTCCTGAAAAGTAGACAGATTTTCTACTTTTCGGGAAAGTAGATTATCGACTTTTCGGGAAGTAGATTTTCGAATTTTGGGGGAAATATTACCTAATTTTGCGAAGTAGATAATCATAGAAAACGGGAAATTTGTATCATAAAAAATGGGAAATATCTACTTTCCGAGAAAGTTGGTTATCTACTTTCCCGAAAAGTAGATAGATTTTCTACTTTTCAGGAAAGTAGATTATCGATTTTTCGGGGAAGTAGATTTTCGAATTTTGGGGGAAATATTACCTAATTTTGCGAAGTAGATTATCATAGAAAACAGGAAATTTGTATCATAAAAAATGGGAAATATCTACTTTCCGGGAAAGTTGGTTATCTACTTTCCCGAAAAGTAGATAGATTTTCTACTTTTCGGGAAAATAGATTATCGACGTTTCGGGGAAGTAGATTTTCGAATTTTGGGGGAAATATTACCTAATTTTGCAAAGTAGATTATCATAGAAAACGGGAAATTTGTATCATAAAAAATGGGAAATATCTACTTTCCGGGAAAGTTGGTTATCTACTTTCCCGAAAAATAGATAGATTTTCTACTTTTCGGGAAAGTAGATTATCGACTTTTCGAGGAAGTAGATTTTCGAATTTTGGTGGAAATATTACCTAATTTTGCGAAGTAGATTTTCATAGAAAACAGGAAATTTGTATTATAAAAAATGGGAAATATCTACTTTCCGGGAAAGTTGGTTATCTACTTTCCCGAAGAGTAGATAGATCTTCTACTTTTCGGGAAAGTAGATTATCGACTTTTCGGGGAAGTAGATTTTCGAATTTTCGAGGAAATATTACCTTAATTTTGCGAAGTAGATTATCATAGAAAACGGGAAATTTGTATCATAAAAAATGGGAAATATCTACTTTCCGGGAAAGTTGGTTATCTACTTTCCCGAAAAGTAGATAGATTTTCTACTTTTCGGGAAAGTAGATCATCGACTTTTCGGGGAAGTAGATTTTCGAATTTTGGGGGAAATATTACCTAATTTTGCGAAGTAGATTATCATAGAAAACGGGAAATTTGTATCATAAAAATGGGAAATATCTACTTTCCGGGAAAGTTGGTTATCTACTTTCCCGAAAAGTAGATAGATTTTCTACTTTTCGGGAAAGTAGATTATCGACTTTTCGGGAAGTAGATTTTACCGAATTTGGGAAATATTACTAATTTTGCGAAGTAGATTATCGCAGAAAACGGGAAATTTATCATAAAAATGGAAATATCTGCTTTCCAGGAAAGTTGGTTATCTCTTTCCCGGAAAATAATGAACCTACTTTTCAGAAGTAGATTATCGACTTTTCAAGGAAGTAGATTTTTCGAATTTGGAAATATTACCTAATTTTGCAGTAGATTATCATAGAAAACGAGAAATTTGTATCATAAAAATGGGAAATATCTATTTTCCGGGAAAGTTGGTTATCTACTTCCCCGAAAAGTAGATAGATTTTCTAATTTTCGGGAAAGTAGATTATCGACTTTTTGGGAAAGTAGATTTTCGTATTTTCGGGGAAATATTACCTAATTTTGGGAAGTAGATTATCATAGAAAACGGGAAATTTGTATCATAAAAAATGGGAAATATCTACTTTCCAGGAAAGTTGGT
>NW_024726985.1:0-45907 GCF_018991925.1 Homarus americanus
TATTGGGGAGGCGAGCCGTCCAGGTTGAGCTGGCCGGGGAGGCAGCGGCGAGGTCTCCTTACATTTGAGCCTGGCCAATGTGAGGTCAGGTCTGGACTTTGTTCAAGAGACTATAGGTTATATCTTCTGGAGAAGTCATCAGGTGGGGCCGTGTGGGGTTACCCCTACTGACCTCCCTAATGTCGGGTCAAGACTAGCCAGGTGACATGGGAAGGGGAGCTAGTTGATTTAGCCTTTGCCAGGCACTTGAGGACACACACATGACCCCTAATGTCGGGTCAGAGTCTGGCTCTTGCGATGTAAGCTGGTCTGACCTTCATGCACTACACCTCCACGCCAAGACCAAGCTTTTCATGCTCAGAGAACTGATGACCACATTTAAAGTAGACAGTAACATCATGTGCAGTATCTAGCCACTCTGGTCCCTGAGGCGATAATGCATCCTTATATTTTTATGAATTATAACATTTAGAGATGGTATGTTTTTCTAGCATAGTTTGATCTGACAAAGCTTACTATACCAGGTACACCTCCTGACACTCCCAAGTACACCTCTGACACTCCCAGGTACGCCTCTGAGCACTCAGGTGCACCTCCGACAATCCCAGTGCACTTCTCCACCTCCCAAGGTACCTCCGACACTACCAGGTACACCTCCTAACACTCCCAGGTACACCTCTGACCTCCTAAAGTACACATCTAACCTCCCAAGGTAAACCTCCTGACACTCCCAGGTACACCTTTGACACTCCCAGGTACACCTCCTGACACTCCCAGGTACACCTCTGGCCTCCCAAAATTTTGCCCGGCACTCCCAGGTACTCCACTGACATTCCTGGTACACCTCTGACACGCCCAGGTACACCACTTCAACACTGCCAGGTACACCTCCGACTTTCCTCCAGGTACACCTCCGACACTCTGGGTACTTCTCACATTCCCAGGTGCACCTCCGACACTCCCAGGTACACTTCTGACACTCCCAGGTACACCTCTGAGCACTCCAAGGTACACCTCTGATACTCCCAGGTACACCTTTCAGACTCCCAGGTGCTCACTGACCTCCCTAGTACACCTGACTTGCTCCCAGGTACACACCACCTGACCCTCCCAAGGGTGCCTCCCTGAGAACTCCCAGGTGCACCTCTGACCTTCCAGGCCACCTCTGACCTCCCCTGGTACACACCTGGCACTCTGGTACACCACTGTGCTCCAGGAACACCTCTGGCACTCCAGGCACACCTCTGACACTTTCCAGGTACCTTCCGATACTCCCAGGTACCTCTCCGATACTCCCAGGTACACCTCTGACACTCCAATTTTAGACACTCCCAGGAACATTTCTGACACTCCCAGAACATTCTGACACTTCCAGGTACCTCCGACACTTCCAGGTACACCTGTGATACTTCAGGTTCTGTGGCACTCCCAGGTACACCACCCCCGACAGTCCCAGGTACACCTCTGACACTCCCAGGTACACCTCTGTTGCTTCAAAGTGCACCTCTCCTCCCAGGTACACCTCTGACAATCCAGGTACACCTTTCTGGAAGTACTCCCAGGTACACCTCTGACACTCCCAGATACACCTCCGATACTCCCAGGTACCTCTGACACTCGCAGGTACACCTCTGATACTCCCAGTACACCTCCCACAACCTCCCAGGTAAGCCTCTTTCACTCCGTGGTTCTCCCCCAGCACTCCCAGGTACACCTCAGACACTTCCATTTCACCTCAGACACTCCCATTTTCTGACATTTCCCGGGCACACCTCAGACACTCCCTAGGTGTTCTCTGATGCTCTGGTACCTGTGTGACTTGCTCCCAGGTACACCTCAGACCTCCCTGGTACCTCGACACTCCCAGGTAGCACCTGTTTCACTCTGTGGTTCTCTGACTTTTGAGGGGTGCCTCAGACACTCCCAGGTACACCTCCAGACACTCCCGGATTACATCCCAGACACTCTGGTGCACTTCTCACACTCCCAGGTGTGCCTTTGGCACTCCCAGGTACCCTCTCACACTCCCAGGCCTCCTGTGACACTCCCTGGTACTTCTCCTGACAATCCCAGGTACCTCAGGCCTCCTAGGTACCTCGAACCTCCCGGTGCCTCCAGGCTTGCTCCCAGGCACACCTCCTGACACTCCCCAGGTACACCGCTGACACTGCCAGGTACACCTCCGACACTCCCAGGTACACCCCTCAGCACCCCAGGTACTCCACTGACACTCCTAATTGCCTGAGCACTCCCAGGTACACCTCTGACACTTCAGGTATACCTCTGTTACTCCAAGTACACTCGTTTTCCCAGGTACATACAGACACTTCCATGTACACCCCAGACACTCCCAGGTACACCTCCGACACTCCCAGGTACACCTCTGACACTCCCAGGTACACCTCTGACACCCCAGGTACACCTCTGACACTCCCAGGTACACCTCTGACACTCCCAGGTACACCTCTGACACCCCAGGTACTCCACTGACATTTCCTGGTACACCTCTGACACTTCCAGGTACACGTCCGACACTCCCAGATACACCTCTGACACTCCCAGGTACACCTCTGACACCCCAGGTACACCTCTGACACTCCAGGTACACCTCCGGATACTCCCAGGTACACCTCTGACACCCCAGGTACGCCTCTGACACTCCTAGGTATTCCTCTGTCACCCCCTGATACACCTCTAACACCCCAGGTACACCGCTGACACTGCCAGGTACACCTTAGACACTGCCAGGTGCACCTCAGACACTTCCCGGTACACCTCTGGCATTCCCAGGTACACCTCAGACACTCCAAGGTGCACCTCTGACACTCCCAGGTGTGCCTTTGACACTCCAGGCACACCTGACACCCCAGGTACACCTCAGACACTCCCTGGTACACCCCTGACACTCCCAGGTACGCCTCTGACACCTGGCACACCTCTGACACTCCCAGGTACACCTCAGACACTCCCAGGTACACCCCAGATACTCCCAAGTACACCCCAGACACTCCCAGGTACACCTCCGACGCTCCCAGGTACACCTCTGACAGTCCCAGGTACACCTCTGACACACCCAGGAACACCTATGACACTCCCAGGTACACCTCTGATAATCCCAGGTACACCTCTGACACTCCCAGGTACACTCCTGACACTCCCAGTTACACCTCCGACACTCCAAGTTACACCCCTGACACTCCCAGGTACACCTCTGACACTCCCAGGTTCACCTGTGACACTCCCAGTCACACCTCTGATACTCCGAGGTACACCTCTGACACTCCCAGGTACACCGTCCGATACTCCCAGGTACACCTCCGATACTCCCAGGTACACCTCTGACACTCCCATGTACTCCTCTGAAACTCCTTGGTACATCTCTGACACTCACAGTTACACCTCTGACACTCCCAGGTACACCTCTGACACTCCCAGGTACTCCACTGACACTTCCTGGTACACCCCTGACACTCCCAGGTACGCCTCTGACACTCCCAGGTACACCTCTGACACTCCCAGGTACACCTCAGACAATCCCAGGTACACCCCAGATACTCCTAGGTACACCCTAGACACTCCCAGGTGCACCCTAGACACTCCCAGGTACACCTCCGATACTCCCAAGTGTACCTCTGACACTCCCAGGTACACCTCTGACACTCCCAGGAACACCTATGACACTCCCAGGTACACCTCTGACACTCCCAGGTACACTTCTGACACTCCCAGATACACCTCCGACACTCCCAGTTACACCCCTGACACTCCCTGGTACACCTCTGACACTCCTAGGTACACCTCTGACACTCCCAGGTACTCCTCTGACACTCCTTGGATCATCTCTGACACTCCCAGGTACACGTCCGACACTCCCAGATACACCTCTAACACTCCCAGGTACATCTCTGACACTCCCAGGTACACCTCTGACTCTCCCAGGTACACCTCAGACACTGCCAGGTATTCCTGAGACACTCCCAGGTACACCTCAGACACTCCAACGTGCACCTCTGACACTCCCAAGTGCACCTCTGACACTCCCAGGCACACCTCTGACACTCCCAGGTACATCTCAGGCACTCCTAGGTACACCGCTGACACTCCCAGGTACACCTCTGACACTCCCAGATACACCTCTGACACTCCCAGGTACACCTCTGACACTCCCAGGTACACCTCCGACACTCCCAGGTACACCTCTGACACTCCCAGGTACACCTCTGACACTCCCTGGAACACCTATGACACTCCCAGGTACACCTCTGACACTCCCAGGTACACCGCTGACACTCCCAGTGTAATGAGACAAATCTCACAAGAAGAAGATTACATATAGGTAGAATATTGATAGTATAAGAGTATAAAGAGAGGAAGATTTTGGTAGCGTGGCCGTGATAGTTATTTGCACTTATCGTATCTTCCATGTCAATACACGTCTACTACGTCTTAAAGGCGACTTCTCAAACACTGCTTCGTTACAACTCTTTATTAATTACGAACATGACATGGACACATTAATAACACCTTCTATTGAAAGTTACTAGGACATTATATTACGTTACTAGACACTGATTCTCGGACACGAACATGAAATGAATACACTTCCCACATAAGTAACTCATCCCGTGGAAAGCTCTGACAAACACTCACGTGACCTAGGGAAGGCCTAGCAGGTAGTCCTGGGTTGTCTCTATGGGAGACTGCTTAGCTGGGCGCCGGAGGGAAGTCTCGGTCCTGACCGGAGGCGACTGGAGGTGACCGGAGGCGACTTGCCTCCGGCCCCTGACTTCTCTCGAGCAGGCCTGGTGGTGTCGTAGCTGGCCACCTTGTTACAAGACAACTCTCTCTCTCTGCGGATCCCCCAGGAGGACTTGCTCTGTCTCCGTATCTCTCTCTGCGAATTGACCTGAGGGAGGACTGGGACGTCCTATATATTGGGGAGGCAGGCCGTCAGTTGAGCTGGCCGGGGGGGTGGCGGCGACTCCTTCATTTGGCCTGGCCAATGTGGTCGGAGTCTGGACTTTGTTCAGAGACTATGAGTTGTATCTTCTGGAGAAGTGTGGGTGCGCGTGTGAGTTACCACACTTGACCTCCCTAATGTCGGGTCAAGACTGGCCGGGTGACATGGGAAGGGGAGCTGGTTGATTTGTAGCACCCTTGAGCACCTGCAAGGAATGCCTTACATGACCCCTTAATGTCGGGTCAAGTCTGGCTTTCCTTGAGATGTAAGCTTGGTCTGACAACCCATCACCACCTCCCGCCAAGACCAAAGCTTTCATGCTCAGGAACTGATGACACATTTAAAGTAGACAGTAACATCATGTGCAGTATCTAATATAGTCCCTGAGGCGATAATGCATCCTTACATTTTATAAATTATAACATTAGAGATGTATGTTTTCTACTGGCATAGTTTGATCTGACAAAGCTTACTATAGGTACACCTCTGACACTCCCAAGTACACCTCAGACACTCCCAGGTACACCTCTGACACTCCCAGGTGCACCTCCGACAATCCCAGGTACACTTCTCACACTCCCAGGTGACACTCCAGATTACCTCTGACACTCCCAGGTACACCTCTGCACTCCCAGGCCACTCCACTGACCTCCTGGTACACCTGACACTCCCAGGTACATCTGACACTCCCAGGTACACCTCGATACTCCCTGGTACACCTCTCACACTCCCAGGTACTCCTGTGACAATCCCTGGTGCTTCTCTGACACTCACGGGTACATCTCAGACACTCCCAGGTACACCTCAGTCACTCCCAGGTACCTCCTAACACTCCCAGGTACTTCTGACACTCCCTGGTGCACCCCTGACCTCCCAGGTACGCCTCTGACCTCCCCAGGTACCTTTGACACTCCATGTCACCTCAGACACTCCCAGGTACACCCCAGATACTCCCAGGTACCCCCCAGACACTCCCAGGTACCCTTGACACTCCCAGGTACCTCTGACACTCCCTAGGTACACCTCTGACACTCCCAGGAACACCTATGACACTCCCAGGTACACCTCTGACACTCCCAGGTACCTCAAACCTCCCAGGTACTCGTCCGACACTTCGAACACCTCTGACACTCCCAGGTACATCTCAGCACTCCCAGGTACCTCTGACTCTCCCAGGTACACCTCCAGACACTGCCAGGTACTCTGGAGACACTCCCAGGTACACCTCAGACCTCCAACGTGCACCTCCCAACACTCCCAGTGCACCTCCTGACACTCCCAGGCACCTCTGACACTCCAGGTACATCTCAGGCACTCCTGGGTACAGCGCTGACACTCCCAGGTACACCTCTGACACTCCCAGTCCTCTGACACTCCCAGGTGCACCTCTGACACTCCCAGGTACCTCCGACAATCCCAGGTACACTTCTCCACCTCCCAGGCACCTCCGACACTACCAGGTACACCTCTGACACTCCCAGGTACACCTCTGACCTCCCAGGTACACCTCTAACACACCAGGCACACCTCTGACACTCCCAGGTACACCTTGACACTCCCAGGTAAACCTCTGACACTCCCATAGCACCCCTGACACTCCCAGTACACTGACACTCCCAGGTACTCACTCCAATTCCTAATTTTTTCCTCTCGCCCAGGTACATCGCTGACACTGCCAGGTAAACCTCCAGGCACCTCCGACATTCCCAGGTACACTTCTCCACATTCCCAGTACACCTCCGACACTCCCAGGTACTTCTGACCACCCAGAGCACCTCTGACGCTCCAGTACACCCCTGACCCCCAGGCACACCTCTGACAATCCAGGCACACACCTTTGAGACCCCAGTAATCCACCCACACCCTGGCACAACCCTGACACCCAGTTACACCCCGACACCCCAGTCACACCCTAGACACCCCGTCACACCTCACACCCCAGTCACACCCCTGACGCCCCAGGTACACCTCCAGCACCCCAGGCAAACCCTTTCACCCCGTATTCTCCCCAACCTCAGGCACATCTCAGCCCTCACACCTACCTCAGAAACTCCCAGAGCACACCCCCCCAGCTTCCCAGGCCCTCAGACCTCTAGGTATTCCTCCTGATACTCCTAGTACACCTGCAACTCCAGGTACAGCTCAGACACTCCCTGGCACACCTCTGACACTCCCAGGTACACCTCTTTCACTCCGTGGTTCTCCCCTGACACTTGCACAACCTCAGACACTCCCCAGGTACACCTCTGACATTCCCCAGGTACACCTCCCAGACACCCTAGGTATTCTCTGATACTCCCCTGGTACACCCCTGGACACTCCCCAGGCACAGCTCAGACACTCCCTGGCACACCTCTGACACCCCAGGCACACCTTTCACTCCGTGGTTCTCCCCTGACACTCCAGGTCACACCTCAGACACCCCAGGCACACCTCAGTCACCCCAGGCACACCTCCTGACATCCCCAGGCACACCCTCATACACCCTAGGCACATCTCACACTGCAGGCACACTCTCACACTCCCAGGTACACCTCTGACACTCCCCAGAGAACACCTATGACACTCTCCAGGCACACCTCTGACACTTGCACACGTCCGACACTCCAGATACACCTCCGACACTCCCAAGCATACTTTTCACACTCCCATGTACACCTCCGACACCCAGGCACACCCTACACTCCCAGGCACACCTCTGACACTCCCCAGGTACTCTCTCTGACACTCCCAGGCACTCCACTGACACTCCCTGGCACACCCCTGACACTCCCAGGAACGCCCCTGACACCCCAGGCACACCTCTGACACTCCCCAGGTACACCTCAGACACTCCCAGGTACACCTCCGACATCCCAGGCACACTCTGACAGTCCCAGGTACACCTCTGACACTCCCCAGGAACACCTATGACACTCCCACGTACACCTCTGACAATCCCAGGTACACCTCTGACACCCCAGGTACACTTTGACACTCCCAGTTACACCTCCGACACTCCCAGTTACACCCTGACACTCCCAGGCACACCCTCTGACACTCCCAGTCCACACCTCTGATAACCCCGAGGTACACCTCTGACACTCCCAGGCACACCGTCCGATACTCCCAGGCACACCTGATACTCCCAGGTACACCTCTGACACTCCCATGTACTCCCTGTGAAACTCCTTGTTCATCTCTGACACTCACAGTTACACCTCTGACACCCCAGGTACACCCCTCTGACACCCCAGGTACCCACTGACACCCCTGTACACCTCGACACCTCAGGCACACCTCCGATACCCCAAGCAAGTACTCTGGACACCTTCCAGGTACACCTCTGACACTCAGGAACACTCATGACACCCCAATCACACATCTGACACTTGGCACACCCTGACACTCGCAGTTACACTTCTGACTCAGGCACTACCTCTGACACTCCTGATCATCTCTGACACTCAGGCACACCTCTGACACTCCCCAGGTACACCCCTGACACTGCCACAGTACACTCTTACACTCCCCTGGTTCTCCCTCTGACACTCCCCAGGCACACCTCAGACACCCCAGGCACACTCCAGACACTCCCAGGCACACCTCTGACACTAACAGGTACACCTCTGACACTCCCAGGTACACCTCAGACACTCCAGGCACACTCTGACACTCCCAGGCCACCCCAGACACTCCCCAGCCACAGGTCCGACACTCCCAGCACTCCGACACCTGGAGTTACACTCCGACACTCCCAGTCACACCCCTGACACCCCAGGCATACCCCCTGACACTCCCAGGTACACCTCTGACACCCCAGGTGCACCTCTGACACCCCAGGCACATCTCTGACACTTCCCCACCCTGACACTCCAACACACCCTGACACTCCAAGGCACGCCTGACACTCCCAGGCACAACCCTGACACCCTAGGCACACCCCAGACACTCCCAGGTACACCCCAGACACCCCAGGTACCCCAGACACTCCCAGGCACACCTCCGACATCCCAGGTACACCTCTGACAGCCCCAGGCACACCTCTGACACTCCCAGAACACCTATGACACTCCCACGCACACCTCTGACAACCCAGGCACACTCTGACACTCCCCAGGCACACTCCCTGACACTCCCAGCCACACTCCGACACCCAGTTACACCTGACACTCAGGTGCACACCTCTGACACTCCCAGGTTCACCACTGACACTCCCAGTCACACCTCTGATACCTCGAGGCCACCTCTGACACTCCCAGGCACACCGCCCGATACTCCCAGGCACACCTCCGATACTCCCCAGGTAAAACCCCTGACACTCCCATGCACTTCTGAAACT
Organism: Homarus americanus; assembly: GCF_018991925.1. Taxonomy (NCBI): domain Eukaryota; kingdom Metazoa; phylum Arthropoda; class Malacostraca; order Decapoda; family Nephropidae; genus Homarus; species Homarus americanus. Next base: position 9,282 of record NW_024726985.1, read on the forward strand.
CCTGGTTCATCTCTGACACTCACAGCTACACCCTCTGACACTCCCAGGCACACCTCTGACACTCCCAGGTACTCCACTGACACCCCTGGTACACCCCTGACACTCCCAGGCACGTCTGACACTCCCAGGCACACCTCTGACACTCCCCAGGCACACCTCAGACACTCCCCAGGTACACCCCAGACTCCCAGGCACACCCCAGACCCAGGCACACCTCCGATACTCCCAAGTGTACCTCTGACACCCCAGGCACAACCTCTGACACTCCCAGGAACACCTATGACACTCCCAGGCACACACATCTGACACTCCCAGGCACACCTCTGACACCTTAGTGCACACTTGACATTCCAGATACCTGACACTCCCAGCCACACCCCTGACACTCCCAGGCACACCTCTGACACTTGCAGTACACCTCTGACACTCCAGTCACTCGTCTGACACTCCAGGCCACCTCTGACACTCCCAGGCACACCCCGATACCCCAGGCACACCCGACACTCCTGCACACCTCACACCCCAGAACTCCTCTGACACTCCTGGATCACTCTGACACTCCCAGGCACACCTCTGACACTCCCAGGTACACCTCTGCCACTGCCAGGCACACCTCTGACACCCCAGGTGCACCCCTGACACCCCAGGCACACCCCAGACACTCCCCAGGCACACCTCTGACACCCCAGGCACACCTCTGACACTCAGGTGCACACCCCAGACACTCCCAGGTACACTTCTGACACTTGTACACCTCAGACACTCCCAGGACAGGTCCGAGCCCCAGTCACACCCTCCGACACTCCGAGTTACACCTCCGACACTCCCAAAGTCACACCCTGACACTCCGGCATACCTCTGACACCCCAGGCACATCTCTGACACTTCCTGGTTCACCCTGACACTCCAAGCACCTCTGACACTCCCTGGTCACACCTCTGACACACTCCCAGGTTCACCCTGAGACTCCAAGCACTCTGACACCCCCAGGTCGCCCGACACTCCCCAGGTACAACCTGACACTTCCAGGTAAACCTCCGATACCCTAGTACACCTGACACTTGCACAACCCGACACTTAGGTACACATCAGACACTCTGCACACCTCTGACACTCATAGGCACACTCTTTCACTCCTGGTTCTCCCCTGACACCCCAGGCACACCCCAGACACCCCAGGCACACCCCCAGACACTCCCCAGACACACCTCTGACACCTCGCAGGCACACCTCACACACTCCCCAGGCACACCTCAGTCACTCCCCAGTACACCCAGACACTCCCCAGACACACCGCCTGTCACCGCCAGGCACACCTCTCACTCCATGCACACCTCCGACACCCCAGGCACCTCTGACATCCCCAGGCACCACCGACACCTGCACACCCTGACACCCCAGGCACACCCCTGACACCTCCAGGCACACACCCTGACACCCCATGTACACCCCCAGACACTCAGGCACACCCAGATACTCCCAGGCACACCCCAGACACCCTGGCGGCAACCTCTGACACCCCAGGCACACCTCCACATCCCCAGGTACACCTCTGACACCCCAGGAACACCCATGACACTCCCAGGCACACCCTGACACTCCCAGGCACACCTCTGACACTCCCAGGCACACGTCCGACACTCCTAGATACACCTCTGACACTCCCCAGGCACAACCAGACACTGCACACTTCTGACACTCCCAGGCACACCTCAGACACTGCCAGGTACTCCTGAGACACTCCCCAGGCACACCTCAGACACTCCAACGTGCACCCTGACTCCCAAGTGCACCTCTGACACTCCCAGGCACACCTATGACACTCCCAGGCACACCTCTGACACTCCCAGGCACGTCCGACACCCCAGATACACCTCCTGACACTCCCCAAGCATACTTTTCACATCCCCAGGGTTCACTCCGACACCCCCAGGCACACCCCTAATACTCCCAGGCACACCTCTGACACTAGGCACACCTCTGATTCCCCATGCACACCCCTGACACTCTGGCACCCCTGACACTTCGGCACCCACTGACACTCCCTGGCACACCCCTGACACTCCCAGGTCTGACACTCCCAGGCACCCCCCTGACACTCCCCAGGCACACCTCTGACACCCCAGGCACACCCTCAGACACTCCCAGGCACACCCCAGACACCCCCAGGCACACCCCACACTCCCAGGCACACCTCCGACATCCCAGGTACACCCTGACAGACCCAGGTACACCTCTGACACCCCGAACACCTATGACACTCCCAGCACACCTCTGACAACCCAGGTACACTCTGACACTCCCAGGTACACTTTGACACTCCCAGTTACACCTCCTGACACTCCCAGTTACACCCCTGACACTCCCAGGCACACCCCTGACACTCCCAGGTTCACCTCTGACACTCCCAGTCACACCTCTGATACCCGAGGTACACCTCCTGACACCCCAGGCACACCGTCTGATACCCCCAGGTACACACTCTCCGATACCCCAGGTACACCTCTGACACTCCCCTTTACTCTGTGAAACTCCCTGGTTCATCTCTGACACTCACAGTTCACACCTCTGACACTCGGCACACCTCTGACACCCAAGGCACTCCACTGACACCCCTGGTACACCCTGACACCCCAGGCACGCCTCTGACACCCCAGGCACACGTCTGACACCCCAGGCACACCCCAGACACTCCAGGCACCCCAGATACTCCCAGGCACACCCCAGACACTCCTGCACACTTCCGACCCCCAAGGCACCTCTGACACTCCCCAGCACACCTCTGACACTCCCAGGAACACCTATGACACCACACATCTGACACTCCCCAGGCACACCTCTGACACCCTGCACACCTCTGACACCCCAGACACACCTGACACCCCAGCCACACCCCTGACACTCCAGGTACACCCTGACACTCCCAGGCACACCTCTGACACTCCCAGTCACCTCCTGATACTTCCACGCACACCCTGACACTCCAGGCACACCTCCGATACCCCAGGCACACCTACGATACCCCAGGCACACCTCTGACACTCCCAGTTACACCCCTGACACTCCCAGGCATACCCCCTGACACTCCCAGGCACACCTCTGACACTCCCAGGCACACTCTGACACTCCCAGTCACCCTCTGACACTGCCACGCACACCTCAGACACTCCCCAGTACAAGGTCCGACACTCCCCAGTTACACCTCCGACACCTGTTACACTGACACTCCCCAGCACACTCTGACACCTAGTACCCTGACAACTCCCAGGCACACCCCTGACACCCAGGCACCTCTGACACCCCAGGCACATCTCTGACACTCCTGGTTCACCCTGACACCCAACACACCCCTGACACTCCCAGGCACGCCCCTGACAATCCCAGGTACACCTCTGACACTCCCCAGGCACACCCCAGACACCCCCTGCGTACACCCCAGACACTCCCAGGCACACCCCAGACACTCCCAGTTACACCTCCAACATCCCAGGCACACTCTGACAGTCCCAGGAACACCTCTGACACTCCCCAGGTACACCTCTGACACTCCTAGGTTCACCACTGACACTCCCAGTCACACCTCTGATACCTCGAGGTACACCTCTGACACTCAGGCACACGTCCGATACACCCCAGGCACACTCTGATACCGTACACCTCTGACACTCATGTACCTCTGAAACCCCTTGGTTCATCTCTGACACTCACACACATCCACATTCCCCAGGCACACCCCTGACACTCCCAGGCACTCCACTGACACCCCTGGCACACCCCTGACACCCCAGGCACGCCTCTGACACCCAGGCACACCTCCTGACACCCAAGGCACAACCTCAGACACCTACAACCCACACACCCAGGCACACCCCAGACACCCCAAGCACACATCCGATACTCCCAAGCACTCTGACACCTCAGGCCACCTCTGACACCCCAGGAACACCTATGACACTTTGCACACATCTGACACCGAGGCACACCTCTGACACTCCCAGGCACACTTCTGACACTCCCAGATACACCTCCGACACTCCCAGTTACACTCTGACACTCTGGCACACCCTGACACTCCCAGGCACACCTCTGACACTCCCAGTCACCTCTGATACTCCCAGGCACACCTCTGACACCCCAGGCACACCTCGATTCTGGTGCACACCTACGACACTCCCCAGGCACACCTCTGACGCCCTGGCACCTCTGACACCCCTGGACCATCTCTGACACCCCAGGCACACCTCTGACACCCTGCACACTCTGACACTGCCCAGGCACACCTCTACACTCTGTCTCCTCCCTCTGACACCCCAGGCACACCCCAGACACTCCCAGGCACACCTCAGACACTCCCCAGGCACACCTCTGACACTCCCCAGGCACACCTCTGACACTCCCAGGTACACCTCAGACACCCCAGGCACACCTCTGACACCCCCAGGCACACACCCCGACACTCCCAGTTACAGGTCCGACACTCCCAGTTACACCCTCCGACACCTGGGACACACCTCCGACACTCCCCAGTCACACCCCTGACACTCCCAGGCATACCCCTGACACTTCCAGGCACACCCCTGACACCCCAGGTACACCTCAGACACTCCCCAGGCACCCCAGATACTCCTGCACACCCCAGACACTCCCAGGCACACCTCCGACATCGTTGGTACACCCCTGACAGTCCAGGTACACCTCTGACACTTCAGGAACACCTATGACATCCCACGGCCACCTCTGACTGTCCCAGGCACACCCTCTGACACTCCCCAGGCACACGTTTGACACCCCAGCCACACCTCCGACACTCCCAGCCACACCCCTGACACTCCCAGGCACACCTCTGACACCCAGGTTCACCTCCTGACACTCCCAGTCACACCTCTGATACTCCGAGGCACACCTCTGACACTCCCAGGCACACTGTCCGATACTCCCAGGCACACCTCCGATACTCCCAGGCACACCTCTGACACTCCCCATGCACCCCTGAAACTCCTGTTCATATCTGACACCCACAGTCACACCTCTGACACCCCAGGCACACCTCTGACACCCCCAGGTACCCACTGACACCCCTGGCACACCCCTGACACCCCAGGCACGCCCTCTGACACACCCAGGCACACCTCTGACACTCCCAGGCACACCCCAGACACTCCCAGGCACAACCCCAGATACTCCCAGGCACACCCCAGACACTCCCAGGCACACCCTCTGATAATCCTCAAGGTACCTCTGACACCCCAGGCACACCTCTGACACCCCAGGAACACCTCATGACACCCCAGGCACACATCTGACACTCCCCAGGCACACACCTCTGACACCCCAGGCACACCCTGACACTCCCAGATACACCTCCGACACTCCCAGCCACACCCCACACCAGGCACACCCCTGACACCATGCACACCTCTGACACTCCCCAGCCCACCCTCCGATAACTCCAGGCACACCCCTGACACTCCCAGGCACACCTCCGATACTCCTGGGCACACCTGATACCCCAGGCACCTCTGACACCCCAGGCACCTCTGACACCCTTGGATCATCTCGACACCCAGGCACACCCCACACCCCAGGCACACCCCTGACACTGCCAGGCACACCTCACACCCCTGGTCCTCCCCCTGACACCCCAGGCACACCCCAGACACCCCCAGGCACACCCCAGACACCCCCAGGCACACCTCACACCCAGGCACACCCCAGACACCTAAGGCACACTCTGACACCCCAGGCACAACCCCAGACACCCCAGTCATGTCCGACACCAGCCACACCTCCTGACACTGAGCCACACCTGACACCCCTGTGCTCACACCCCCTGACAATCCCCAGGTACACCCTGACACTCCCAGAATTCTGACACTCCCAGGCACACCCCTGACACCCCCAGGCACATCTCTGACACTCCTGGGTTCACCCCTGACACTCCAACACACCCCTGACACTCCCAGGCACGCCTCCCTGACACTCCCAGGCACACCTCTGACACCCCAGGCACACCTCAGACACCCCAGGCACACCTCCTGACACCCCAGGCACACCCCAGACACTCCCCAGGCACACCTCCGACACATCCCAGGCACACCTCCTGACAGTCCCAGGCACACCTCTGATAATTCCCCAGAACACCTATGACACTCTAATGCACACCTCTGACAACCCCAGGCACACCTCTGACACCTAGGCACATTCTGACACTCCCAGTTACACCTCCGACACCCCAGCCACACCCCTGACACTTGGCACACCTCCACACCCCAGGTTCACCACACACTCCCAGCCCACACCTCTGATACCTCGAGGCACACCTCTGACACTCCCAGGCACACCGTCCGACACCCCAGGCACACCTCCCACACCCCAGGCACACCCCTGACACCTGCACCCCTGAAACTCCTGGTTCATCCCTGACACCACAGTCACACCTCTGACACCCCAGGCACACCTCTGACAACTCTGCACCCACTGACACCCCCTGCACACCCCTGACACCCCAGGCACACCTCCCTGACACTTGCACACCTCGACACCTGCACACCCCAGACACCACCTGCACACTCTAGACACCCCAGGCACACCCCAGACACTCCCAGGCACACCTCCGATACCCCAAGTGTACCTCTGACACTCCCAGGCACACCTCTGACACTCCAGAACACCTATGACATCCCAGGCACACATCTGACACCCCCAGGCACACCTCTGACACTCCCAGGAACACTCCTGACACCCCAGATACACCTCCGACACTCCCAGTTACACCCCTGACACCCCTGGTACACTCTGACACTCTAGTACACCTCTGACACCTAGCCTCCTTGATAATCCCCAGGCACACCTCTGACACCCCAGGCACACCTCCTGATACCCCAGGCACACCTACGACATCCCAGGCACACCTCTGACACTGGCACCTCTGACTCCTGGATCATCCTGACACCCCAGGCACACCCTCTGACACTCCCCAGGCACACCCTCAGACACTGCCAGCCACACCTCACACTCCCCTGGTTCACCCTGACACCCCAGGCACACCTGACACCCCAGGCACACCTCAGACACTCCCAGGCACACCTCTGACACTTGCACACCTCTGACACTGGCACAACCAGACACCCCAGGCACACTCTGACACTCTGCACACCCCAGACACTCAGTCACAGGTCCCACATCCCAGTCACACCTCCGACACCTGGAGTCACACTCCAGCCACAACCCTGACCCCCAGGCACACCCCTGACAACTTGCACACCTCTGACACCTAAGGCCACCCCTGACACCCAGGACATCTCATACCTGGTCTACCACCGACATCCAAGGCCACCCTCTGACACCCCTGGCACACCTCTAACACCCCAGGTTCACCTCTGAGACTCAAGGCACACTCTGACACTCCCCAGGTCCGCCCGACACCCCAGCAGCACAACCCGACACTCCCCAGGTAAACCTCCACACCCCAGGCACACCTCCACACTCCCAGGCACAACTCCGACACCCCAGGCACACCTCAGACACTCCCTGGCACACCTCTGACACTCCCCAGGCACACCTCTTTCACTCCTTGGTTCTCCCCTGACACCCCAGGCACACCCCAGACACCCTAGGCACACCCCTGACACTCCCAGAGCACCTCTGACACCTTGCACACCCCTCAGGCCACCCAGGTCCCCACACCCGCAGGCACACCCCTCACACCCCAGGTACCCCTGACAACCCCCTGGCACTCTGACACTGCAGGCACACCCAGACACCCCAGGCACACCCCAGCCACCCCAGGCACACCCCAGACACGCCCAGATACACCGCCGACACTGGCACACCCCCTGATCATGCACACCCGACACCCCAGGCACACCTCCCGACACCTGCCACTCCCACTGACACCTCTGGCACACCCCCTGACACCCAGGCACGCCCCGACACCTGCACAACCTGACACCCCACCACACCTCAGACACCTGCACACCCAGACAACTCTGCACACCCAGACACTCCCCAGGCACACCTGACACCCCAGGCCCCTCTGACACTCCCAGGCACACCCCTGACACCCCAGAACACCTATGACACTCCCCAGACACACCCTGACACTCCTGGCACACCTCTGAGACTCCCAGGCACACGTCCGACACTCCAGACACACCTCTGACACTCCCCAGGCACATTCTGACACCCCAGGCACACCTCTGACTCTCCCAGGCACACCCCAGACACTACCAGGCACCCTGAGACACCCCAGGCACACCTCAGACACCCAACGTGCACCTCTGACACCCCAAGTGCACCTCTGACTCTGGTACACACCTCTGACACCCCAGGCACATCCTCAGGCACCCAGGCACACCGCTGACACCCAGGCACACCTCTGACCCCAGGAACATCTACACACCCAGGCACACCTGACAGTCCCAGGTACACCTCCGACAATCCCAGGCACACTTCTCACACCCAGGCACACCTCCGACACTTCCAGGCACACCTCTGACACTCACATGTACACCTCTGACACTCCCCAGGCACACCTCCGACACCCCAGGCACACTTACACTTGACACACCTCCGACACTCCCAGTTACACCCTGAGACTCAGGCACACTCTGACACTCAGGCACACCTCTGACTCCCCAGCTCACCCCTCCTATACCTCAGGCACACCTCTGACACTCCAGGCACACCTCCGATACCCCAGGCACACCCACGACACTCCCAGGCACACCCTGACTTCCCAGGTCTCTGAAACCCTTGGTCCATCTCTGACACTCACAGTTACACCTCTGACACTCCCAGGTACACTCCTGGCACTCCCCAGGCACAAATCAGACACTCCCAGTTACACCCTGACACTCCCCAGGTATACCCCAACACTCCCAGGTACACCTCTGACACCCCAGGCACACCTCTGACACTCCCAGGCACATCTCTGACACCTCCTGGTCCACCTCTGACACCCAAGCACAACTCCTGACACCCCCTGGCACACCTCTGACACCCTGGTTTTCCTCTGAGACCCAAGGTACACCTCTGACACCTGGTGTCCGCCTCCTTGACACACTGGTGGCACAACTCCGACACCCCAGGTAAACCTCCGATACTCCTAGATACAACCTCTGACACTTGCAGTACAACCTGACACCCTAGGCACACCAGACACCCCACACCTCTGACACTCCCCAGGCACACCTTCATCCTGGATCTCCCTGACACTCCAGGTACACCAGACACCCCAGGTACAAGTCAGACACTCCCAGATAAACCCTGACACTCCCCAGGCACACCTCAGACACCCCAGCACACCTCACACCACAGGTACACCTCACACTCCCCAGGTACCCTGACAACCTCCCCGGTACCTCTGACACTGCAGGCACACCTCAGACACTCCCAGGCACACCTCAGTCACCCCAGGCACACCCCAGACACTCCCCAGATACACCGCCGTCACGCCAGGCACCACTGACACTCTGGCACCCCCTGACACTCCCAGGCACGCCTCTGACACTCCCCAGGCACACCTCTGACACCCCATGTACACCCCAGACACCTGCACACCCCAGATACCCCAGGCACACCCCAGACACCAGGCACACCTTGACACCCCAGGCACACCTCTGACACTTGCACACCTCTGACACTCCCAGGAACACCTATGACACCCCAGGCACACCTCTGACACTTGCAAGCACTTGAGATCCAGCACACGTCTGACACTCCCAGATACACCTCTGACACTTGCACATCTCTGACACTCCCAGGCACACCCTCCCCCTCCTCCCAGGCACACCCTCAGACACTGCCAGGCACTCCCTGAGACACCCCAGGCACACCAGACACTCCAACGTGCACCTCTGACACTCCCCAGCACCCCTGACACCCCAGGCACACCTCTGACACTCCCAGGCACACCTCTGACACTGCCAGTACACCCTACACTTCCCTGGTTCCCTGACACCCCAGGTGCACCTCAGACACTCCCCACAGGCACACCTCAGACACTCCCAGGCACACCTTGACACTCCCAGGCAACACCTATGCACAAATCAGACACTTCCCTGACACTCCCAGGCACACCAGACACTCCCAGTTTCAGGTCCGACACTCTCACTCCAGGCACACACCTCTGACACTCCCAGGCACATCTCTGACACTTCCTGGTTCACCTCTGACACTCCAAGCACACCTCCTCTGACACTCCCTGGCACACCCTGACACTCCCAGGTTTTCCTCTGAGACTCCAAGGTACACCTCTGACACTCCCAGGTCCGCCCGACACTGGTACAACCCGACACCCCAGGTAAACCTCCACCAGACACCTCTGACACCCAGGTACAACTCCGACACTCCAGGTACACCTCAGACACTCCTGGCACACCTCTGACACCCCAGGCACACCTTTCACTCCTTGGATCTCCTGACACCCCAGGCACACCTCAGACACTCCTAGGTACAAGTCAGACACCCCAGATAAACCTCTGACACCCCACACCTCCAGACACTCCCAGGTACACCTCTCACACCACAGGCACACCTCTCACACCCAGGTACTCCTGTGACAATCCTGGTACTTCTCTGACACTGCAGGCACACCTCAGACACTCCCCAGGTACACCTCAGTCACTCCCCAGGCACACCCCAGACACTCCCCAGACACACCGCTGTCACTGCCAGGTACTCCACTGACACTCCCTGTACACCCCTGACACCCCAGGCACGCCCTGACACTCCCCAGGCACACCTCTGACACTCCCCATGCACACCCCAGACACCCCAGGTACACCCCAGATACCCCAGGCACCCAGACACTCCCAGGTACACCTTTGACACCCCCAGGCACACCTCTGACACTCCCCAGGCACACCTCTGACACCCCAGGAACACCTATGACACTCCCAGGTACACCTCTGACACTCCCAGGCACACCTCTGAGACTCCCAGGCACACGTCCGACACCCTACACCTCTGACACCCCAGGCACATCTCTGACTCTAGGTACACCTCTGACTCTCCCAGGCACACCCAGACACCCAGGCAACTCCTGAGAAACCCCAGGCACACCCCAGACACCCACACCTCCCTGGACACCCCATGCACCCCTGACACTCCCAGGCACACCTCTGACACTCCCCAGGCACATCTCAGGCACTCCTAGGCACACCAGCTGACACTCCCAGGCCACCTCTGACACTCCCAGAACACCCATGACACTCCCAGGCACACCCCAGACACTCCCAGGTACACCCCAGATACTCCCAGGTACACCCCAGACACTCCCAGGTGCCACCTTTGACACTCCCAGGCACACCTCTGACACTCCCCAGCACACCTCTGACACTCCCAGGAACACCTATGACACTCCCAGGTACACCTCTGACACTCCCAGGTACACCTCTGAGACTCCCAAGTACACGTCCGACACTCCCAGATACACCTCTGACACTCCCAGGTACATCTCTGACACTCCAGGTACACCCCTGACTCTCCCAGGACACCTCAGGACACTCCTGGAGACAAATCCCCAGGTACACCCCAGACACTCCAACGTGCACCCCAGACACTCCCAGGCACACCTCTGACCCCAGGTACACCTCACACTCCCAGGTACAATCAGACACCCCAGGTACACTTCTGACACTGTACACCAGACACTCCCCAGTTACAGGTCCCACACTCCCAGTTACACCTCCGACACCTGAGTTACACCCGGCACCCCAGCACCCTGACACTCCCAGGTATACCTGACACCCCAGGTACACCTCTGACACCCCAGGTACACCTCTCCGACACCCCAGGTACATCTCTGACACCTCCTGGTTCACCACTGACATCCAAGCACACCTGACACCCTGGTACACCTCAGACACCCCCAGGCACACCCCAGATACTCCCAGGTACACCCACCCCTAGGCACTCCCAGGCACACCTCCGGATACCCCATGTACCACATCCCAGGCACACCCTGACACCTCAGAAACACCTATGACACTCCAGGCACACATCTGACACCCCAGGCACACCTCTGACACCCCAGGAACACTTCTGACACTCCCAGATATTGCCATCTCCACAACTCCCTAGTTACACCCCCTGACACCCCTGCACACCTCTGAGCACTCCTAGTGCCAATTCTCTGACACTCCCAGTCACCTCTGATACTCCCAGGTACACCTCTGATATCCCCAGGCACAATTTGATAATTCTGCGGCACACCTACGATACCTTATGGTACACTTGATTAATTCCAGGTACCTCTGACACTTTTGGATCATCTCTGACACCTGGTACACCTCTGACACTCCCCAGTACACTCTGACACTGCCAGTTACACCTCTACACTCCCTGGTCTACCTCTGAGCACCCACACCCCAGACACTCCAGGCACACCTCAGACACCCCAGGCACACCCCCACACCCCAGGTACACCCCATAATTCTGTACAACCAGACACTTGGTAAGTACACTCTGACACTCCCCAGGTACACCCCAGACACCCTTGTTACAGGTCCGACACTCCCAGTCACACCTGACACTGAGTTGCCTCCTGCAACCTGCCACACCCCTGACACCCCAGGCATACCCCTGACACTCCCAGGTACACCTTCTGACACTCCCAGGCACACCTCTGACACTCCCAGGTACATCTCTGACACCTCCTGGTTCACCACTGACATTCCAGTACACCTCTGACACTCTCTGCAAGCACCTCTTAACACCCCAGGTTCACCTCTGAGACTCCAAGGTACACCCTGACACTCCCTGCGTCCGCCTCCCGACACCCCAGGTACAACCTGACACCCCAGGTAAACCTCCAATACTCCTAGGTACACCTGACACCCCAGGTACAACTCCCGACACCCCAGTACACCCCAGACACCCCTGGTACACCTCTGACACTCTAGAAAGGCACTCTTTCTACACCTCTTGGTTCTCCCTGGCACTCTTAAGTGTCATCCCCAGACACCTCTAGGCACACCCCAGACACCTGACACACACCCCTGACACTCCCCAGGCACACCCCAGACACCCCAGGCACACCTCTCACACTCGCAGGCACACCTCCCCACACTCCCAGGTACCTGTGACAATCCCTGCACTCTGACACTGCAGGCACACCCCAGACACTCCCCAGGCACACCCCCAGTCACCCCAGGCAACACACCCCAGACACGCCCAGACACACTGCTGTCACTGGCAGGCACACCTCTGACTCCTCCATGTACACCTCCGACACTCCCAGGCAGACCTCTGACACCCCAGCCACCCACTGACACCCCTGCACACCTTGACACTCCCCAGGCACAGCCCCACACCCCAGGCACACCTCTGACACCCCATTTACACCTCAGACACCCCAGGTACACCCCAGATAATTCCCAGAGGCACACTCTAGACACTCCCCAGGCACACCTTGACACTCCCCAGGCACACCTCTGACACCCCTGTGCATACACCTCTGACACCCCAGGAACACCCAGACACTCCCCAGGCACACCTCTGACACTCCCAGGCACACCTCTGAGACTCCCAGGCGTCCGACACCCCAGATACACCTCTGACACTCCCAGGCACATCTCTGGACACCCCAGGTACACCTCTTGACCTCCCAGGCACACACCAGACACTGCCAGGCACTCTGAGACACTCCCAGGTACACCTCAGACACTCCCAACGTGCACTGCTGACACCCCAAGCAACCTCTGACACCCCCAGGTACACCACCCCAGGTGCCATCTCATAACTCCTAGGCACACCGACACTCCCAGGCCACCTCTGACACTCCAGGAACACCTGGCGACACCCCTGCAGGTACACCTCTGACAGTCCCAGGATGCACCTGGACAATCCCAGGCACACTTCTCACACTCCCAGGTACACCTCCGACACTTCCAAGCACACCTCTGACACTACATGCACACCTCTGACACTCCCAGGCACACCTCCGACACTCCCAGGCACACTTACACCCCAGATACACCTCCGACACTCCCAGTTACACCCCTGGAGACTTAGGTTCCCTGACACCCCAGGCACACCTCTGACACTCCCCAGCCTCATAACTTGCGGTACACCCTGACACCTTGGTACACCTCCGATACTCCCAGGCACACCTACGGATACTCCCAGGCACACCTCTGATTCTCTCCCATGTGTACTCCTCTGAAACCTTGGTTCATCTCGACACTCTCACAGTTACACCTCTGAGCACTCCCAGGTACACTTCTGGCACTCCCAGGTACAAATCAGACACTCCCAGTTACACCCCTGACACTCCCAGGGATACCCCCCTCACTCCCAGGTACACCTCTGACACTCCCAGGTACACCTCCTGACCTCCCAGGTACATCTCGACACTTCCTGGTTCACCTCTGACACTCCAAGTACACCTCTGACCTCCCTGGTACACCTCTGACACTCCCAGGTTTTCCTCCTGAACTCAGGTACACCTCTGACCTCCCAGGTCCGCCTCCGACACTCCCAGGTACAACTCCCGACACTCCCAGGTAAACCTCCAGTCTCCTAGATACCTCCTGACCTCCCAGGTACAACTCCGACACTCCTAGGTACACCTCAGACCTCCCTGGTACACCTCTGACACTCCCAGGCACACTTTTCACTCCTTGGATCTCCCCTGACACTCCCAGGTGCACCTCAGACACTCCTAGGTACAAGTCAGACACTCCCAGATAAACCTCTCTGACCTCCCAGGTACACCTCAGACACTCCTAGGTACACCTCTCACCTCACAGGTACACCTCTCCTCCCAGGTACTCCTGTGACAATCCCTGAGACTTCTCTGACACTTCGCAGGTACACCTCAGACACTCCCAGGTACACCTCAGTCACTCCCAGGTACACCTCAGACACTCCCAGATACACCGCTGTCCCAGGTACTCCACTGACACTCCCTGGTACACCCCTGACACTCCCAGGTACGCCTCTGACACTCCCAGGTACACCTCTGACACTCCCATGTACACCTCAGACACTCCCAGGTACACCCCAGATACTCCCAGGTACACCCCAGACACTCCCAGGTACACCTTTGACACTCCCAGGCCTACCTCTGACACTCCCAGGCACACCTCTGACACTCCCAGGAACACCTATGACACTCCCAGGTACACCTCCTGACACTCCCAGGTACACCTCTGAGACTCCCAAGTACACGTCCGACACTCCCAGATACACCTCTGACACTCCAGGTACATCTCTGACACTCAGGTACACCTCTGACCTCTCCCAGGTACACCTCAGACACTGCCAGGTACTCCTGAGACACTCCCAGGTACACCTCAGACACTCAACGTGCACCTCTGACACTCCCAAGTGCACCTCCTGACCTCCCAGGCACCTCTGACACTCCCAGGTACACCTCTGACACTGCCAGGTACACCTCTTACACTTCCTGGTTCTCCTCTGACCTCCCAGTGCACCTCAGAACCTCCAGGTACACCTAGACACTCCCAGGTACCCTTTGACTCCCCAGGTAAACCTCTGGCACTCCCAGGTACAAATCAGACACTCCCAGGTACATTCTGACACTCCCAGGTACACCTCAGACACTCCCAGTTTCAGGTCCGACACTCCCAGTTACCTCCGACACTCCGAGTTACACCTCCGACACTCCCAGTTACACCCTGACCTCCCAGGTATCCCCTAACACTCCCAGGTACACCTCCTGGCCTCCCAGGTACACCTCACAGCCTCCCAGGTACATCTCTGACACTTCCTGGTTCACCTCTGACACTCAAGTACACCTCTGACACTCCCTGGTACACCTCCTGACCTCCCAGGTTTTCCTCTGAGACTCCAAGGTACCTCTGACACTCCCAGGTCCGCCTCCCGACACTCCCAGGTACAACTCCGACACTCCCAGGTAAACCTCCGATACTCCTAGATACACCTCTGACACTCCCAGGTAACTCCACTCTAGGTACACCTCAGACACTCCCTGGTACACCTCTGACACTCCCAGGCACACCTCTTTCCTTGGATCTCCCAGCCTCCCAGGTACACCTCAGACACTCCTAGGTACAAGTCAGACACTCCCAGATAAACCTCTGACACTCCCAGGTACTCAGACACTCCCTAGGCACCTCTCACACTCACAGGTACACCTCTCACCTCCCAGGTACTCCTGTGACAATCCCTGGTACTTCTCTGACACTCGCAGGTACACCTCAGACACTCCCAGGTACACCTCAGTCACTCCCAGGTACACCTCAGACACTCCCAGATACCACCGCTGTCACTGCCAGGTACTCACTGACCTCCTGGCAACCCTGACACTCCCAGGTGCCTCTGACCTCCCAGGTACACCTCTGACCTCCCCATGTACACCTCAGACACTCCAGGTGCACCCAGATACTCCCAGGTCACACCCCAGACACTCCCAGGTACACCTTTGACACTCCCAGGTGCACCTCTGACACTCCCAGGCACACCTCTGACACTCCCAGAACACCTATGGCCTCCCAGGTACACCTCCTGACACTCCCAGGTACACCTCTGAGACTCCCAGGTACCGTCCGACACTCCCAGATACACCTCTGACACTCCCAGGTGCATCTCTGACCTCCCAGGTACACCTCTGACTCTCCAGGTACACCTCCAGACACTGCCAGGCCTCCTGAGACACTCCCAGGTACACCACAGACACTCCAACGTGCACCTCTGACCTCCCAAGTGCACCTCTGACACTCCCCAGACACCTCTGACCTCCCAGACATCTCAGGCACTCCTAGGTACACCCTGACACTCCCAGGTACACCTCTGACACTCCCAGGAACACCTATGACACTCCCAGGTACACCTCAGACACTCCCAGGTACACCCCAGATACTCCCAGGTACACCCCAGACACTCCAGGTGCACACTGACACTCCAGGTACACCTCTGACACTCCAGGCACACCTCTGACACTCCCAGGAACACCTGACGCCTCCCAGGTGCACCTCTGACACTCCAGGTACACCTCTGAGACTCCCAAGTACACGTCCGACACTCCCAGATACACCTCTGACCTCCCAGGTACATCTCTGACACTCCCAGGTACACCTCTGACTCTCCCAGGTACACTCAGACACTGCCAGGTACTCCTGAGACACTCCCAGGTACACCTCAGACACTCAACGTGCACCTCAGACACTCCCAGGTACACCTCTGGACACTCCCAGGTACCTCCTGGCCTCCCAGGTACAAATCAGACACTCCCAGGTACACTTCTGACACTCCCAGGTACACCTCAGACACTCCCAGTTACAGGTCCGACACTCCCAGTTACCTCCGACACTCCGAGTTACACCTCCGGCCTCCCAGTTACACCCAGCACTCCCAGGCTAACCCCTGACACTCCCAGGTACACCTCTGACACTCCCAGGTACACCTCTGACACTCCCAGGTACATCTCTGACACTTCCTGGTTCTGACATTCAAGTACCTCTGACACTCCTGGTACACCTCTAACACTCCCAGGTTCACCTCTGAGACTCAGGTACACCTCTGACACTCCCAGGTCCGCCTCCGACACTCCCAGGTACAACTCCGACACTCCAGGTAAACCTCCAATGCTCCTAGGTACACCTCCGACACTCAGGTACAACTCCGACCTCCTAGGTACACCTCAGACACTCCCTGGTACACCTCTGACACTCCCAGGCACACCTCTTTCACTCCTTGGTTCTCCCCTGGCCTCCCAGGTACACCTCAGACACTCTAGGTACCTCAGACACTCCCAGATACACCTCTGACACCCCAGACACCCCAGACCCCCCAGGACACACCTCTCACACTCGCAGATCACCTCTCACACTCCCAGGTACTCCTGTGACAATCCCTGGTACTTCTCTGACACTGCGCACCTCAGACACTCCCAGGTACACCTCAGTCACTCCCAGGTACACCTCAGACACGCCCAGATACACGCTGTCACTGGCAGGTACACCTCTGACTCTCCATGTACACCTCCGACACTCCCAGGTCACACCTCTGACACTCCCAGTTACTCCACAGACACTTGCCCTGACACTCCCGGTACGCCTCTGACACCCCAGGCACACCTCTGACACTCCATTTACACCTCAGACACCCCCAGGCACACCCCAGATACTCCCAGGTACACCCCAGACACCCCAGGCACACCTTGACACTCCCAGGCACACTCTGACACTCCCCAGGCCACCTCTGACACTCCAGGAACACCTATGACACTCCCAGGCACACCTCTGACACTCCCCAGGTACACCTCTGAGACTCCAGGCCACGTCCGACACCCCAGACACACCTCTGACACTCCCAGGCACATCTCTGACACTCCCAGGCACACCCCTGACCTCCCCAGGCACACCCCAGACACTGCCAGGCACTCCTGAGACACCCCAGGCACACCTCAGACACTCCAACGTGCACCTCTGACACTCCCAAGCACCTCTGACACTGGCACACCTCTGACACCCAGGCACATCTCAGGCACCCAGGCACACCGCTGACACCCCAGGCACACCCTGACACCCCAGAACACCATGACACTCGCAGGTACACCCCTGACAGTCCCAGGTGCACTCCGACAATCCCAGGCACATCTCACACTCCCAGGTACACCTCCGACACTTCCAGCACACCTCTGACACTCACATGTACACCTCTGACACTCGCGCACACCTCCGACACTCCCAGGTACACTCTTACACTCCCAGATACACCTCGACATCCCCAGTTACACCTGAGACTCCCAGGCACACCTCTGACACTCCCAGGTACACCTCTGACACTCCCAGTCACCCTCTCATACTCCAGGTGCACACCCTGACACTAGGTACACCTCCGATACTCCCATGCACACCCACGACACCCCAGGCACACCTCTGACTTTCCATGTACTCTCTGAAACTCCTGGTTCATCTCGACACTCACAGCCACCTCTGACACTCCCCAGGCACACTCTGGCACTCCCAGGCACAACCAGACACTCCCAGTTACACCCTGACACTCCCAGGCATACCCCCACACTCCCCAGGTACACCCCTGACACTCCCAGGCACACCTCTGACACCCCAGGTACATCTCTGACACCTCCTGGTTCACCTCTGACACCCAAGCACACCTCTGACACTCCCCTGCACACCTCTGACACCTTCCAGGTTCTCCTCTGAGACCTGCTGTACACCTCTGACACTCCCAGGTCCGCCTCCGACACCCCAGGCACAACCCGACACTCAGGTAAACCTCCGATACTCCTAGATACACCTCTGACACTCCCAGGCACAACTCCGACACTCCCAGGCACACCCCAGACACTCCCCCTGCACACCTCTGACACTCCCAGGCACACCCCTTTCACCCTTGGATCTCCCCTGACACTCCCCAGGCACACTCCCAGACACCCTAGGCACAGTCAGACACTCCCAGATAAACCCTCTGACACTCCCCAGGCACACCCCAGACACCCCAGGCACACCTCTCACACCACAGGCACACCCCACACTCCCAGGCACCCCTGTGACAATCCCTGGTACTCTCTGACACTCGCAGGCACACCTCCAAACACTCTGCACACCCCAGTCACTCCCAGGCACACCCCAGACACTCCCAGATACACCGCTGTCACTGCAAGTGCCCACTGACACTCCCTGGTACACCCCTGACACCCAGGCACGCCTCTGACTCCCCAGGCACACCCCTGACACTCCCTCATGCACACCAGACACCCCAGGCACACCCAGACACCCCAGGCACACCCCAGACACTCCCAAGTACACCTTGACACTCCCAGGCACACCTCTGACACTCCAGGCACACCTCTGACACTCCCAGGAACACCTATGACACTCCCAGGTACACTCCTGACACCCCAGGCACACCTCTGAGACTCCCAGGCACACGTCCGACACTCCCAGATACACCTCCTGACACTCCCAGGCACATCTCTGACACTCCCGGCACACTCCCTGACTCTCCCAGGTACACCTCAGACACTGCCAGGCACTCCTGAGACACTCCCCAGGCACACCTCAGACACCCAACGCACCTCTGACACCCAAGTGCACTCTGACACTCCCAGGCACACCTCTGACACCCCAGGCACATCTCAGGCACTCCCAGGCACACCGCTGACACTCCAGGACACCTCTGACACTCCCAGGAACACCCATGACACTCCCAAGTACACCCTGACACCCCAGGCACACCTCCGACAATCCCAGGTACACCCTCACACTCCCAGGCACACCTCTGACACTACCAGGTACACCTCTGACACTCCCAGTACTCCTCTGACACTCCCAGGCACACCTCCGACACTCCCAGGCACACTTCTTACACTCCCAGATACACCTCCGACACTCCCAGTTACACCCTGAGACTCCCCAGGCACACCTCTGACACCCAGGTACACCTCTGACACTCCCAGTCACCTCCCCATACCCCAGGCACACCTCTGACACTCCCAGGCACACCTGATACCCCCAGGTACACCTACGATACCCCAGGCACACCTCTGACACTCCAGTACCCTCTGACACTCCTTGATCATTCCCCACACTCCCAGGTACACTCCTGACACTTCGCAGGTACACCTCTGACAATTCTCTGTTACACCTCTGACACTCCCAGGCACACCTCCCAGACACTTGCACACCTCTGACACTCCCAGGTACACCCCAGACACTCCCAGTTACAGGTCCGACACTCTCAGTTACACCTCCGACACTCGAGTTACACCTCCGACACTCCCAGTTACACCCCTGACACTCCCAGGTATACCCCTGACACTTCCCAGGTTCACCTCTGAGACTCCAAGGTACACCTCTGACACTCCCAGGTCCGCCTCCACACTCCCAGCACCAACCCGACACTCCCAGGTAAACCTCCGATGCTCCTAGGCACACCTCTGACACCCCAGGTGCTCCCACTGAAACCCTGCACACCTCTGACACTCCCAGGCACGCCTGACACCCCAGGCACACCCCTCCTGGACACCCCATGCACACCCCAGACACCCCAGGCACACCCCAGACACGCCCAGGTACACCCCAGACACTCCCAGGCACACCTTGACACTCCCAGGCACACCTCTGACACCCCTGCACACCTCTGACACCCCCAGGAACACCTATGACACCCAGGTGCCACCTCTGACACCCCAGGTACACCTCTGACACTCCCAGGCACACGCCCGACACTCCCAGATACACCTCTGACACCCCAGGAACATCTCTGACACTCCCAGGTACACCTCTGACACTCCCAGGTACACTCCCCACAGACACTGCCAGGCACCTGAGACACCCCAGTTACACCTCAGACACTCCAACGTGCACCTCTGACACCCCATGCACCCCTGACACTCCCCAGGCACACCCCTGACACTCCCAGGTACATCTCAGACACCCTAGGCAATAATTGCCGACACCCAGGTACACCTCTGAATAATTCCCCAAGCACACCCTGACACTGACCATACTCCTGACACTCCCACGAAAGACAGCCCCCACAAACACTAGGTACATCCATGACGGTAACTCCAGACACTCCTGTACACCTCTGACACTCCCATCCTGACAAATTCTGAACTCATGCACCCCACCTGCACATCCCTGACATACCTTAAGCACTGACATCCCCTGGCCCCACCAAAACCCTTCACCTCGACACCCCAGGTACACCCCTGACACCCCAAGCACACCTCTGACACTCCCAGGCACACCCCAGACACTCCTAGGTTCCTCTGATAGTCCCTGGTACACCACACCCCAGGCACGCCTCCAGACACCCCTGACACCTCTGACACTCCCAGGCACACCCTTTCACTCCGTGGTTCTCCCCAGACACTTGCACACCTCCTCAGACACTCCCCAGGCACACCAGACACCCCAGGCACACCTCTGACACTCCAGGCACACCCCAGACACTTAGTACACTCTCACACCCCAGGCATACCTTCACACTCCCAGGTACACCTCTGACACTCCCAGGAACACCTATGACACTCCCAGGCACACCTCTGACACTCCCAGGTACACCTCTGACACTCCCAGGCACACGTCCGACACTCCCAGATACACCCTGACACTCCCCAGGCACATCTCTGACACTCCCAGGTTCACTCCTGACTCCCTCCCAGGCACACCTACGATAACCCCAGGCACACCTCTGACGCCCAGGTACCTCTGACACTCCTTGATCATCTCTGACACTCCCCAGGCACACCTCTGACACTCACAGGCACACTCTGACACTGCCAGGCACACCTCCTTACACCCCTGTCCTCCCCTGACACCCCAGGCACACCCCAGACACCCCAGGCACACCCCCCACACACCCCAGGCACACCTCTGACACCCCCAGGTACACCTGACACCCCCAGGCACAAACCAGACACCCCAGGCACACTCTGACACTCCCAGGCACACCCCAGACCCCCAGCCACAGGTCCGACACCCCAGTCACACCTCCGACACCTGAGTTACACCTCGCTGCTCCCAAGTCACACCCCTGACACCCCAGGCATACCCTGACACTTCCAGGCACACCTCTGACACTCCCAGGCACACCTCAGACAGTCCCAGGTACACCCCAGATACTCCCAGGTACACCCCAGACAACTCCCAGGTACACCTCCGACATCGCTGGTACACCCTGACAGTCCCAGGCACACCTCTGACAATCCCAGGAACACCTATGACACTCCAACGACACCTCTGACTGTCCCAGGTACACCTCTGACACTTAGGCACACGTTTGACACTCCCAGTTACACCTCCGACACTCCCAGTTACACCCCTGACACTCCCAGGCACACCTCTGACACTCCCCAGGTTCACCTCTGACACCCCCAGTCACACCTCTGATACCCGAGGCACACCTCTGACACTCCCCAGGCACACCGTCCGATACCTCCCAGGTACACCCCTCCGATACTCCTCAGGTACACCTCCGACACTCCCCATGCACTCCTGTGAAACTCCTGGTTCATATCTGACACACAGTTACACTCTGACTCTCCCAGGTACACCTCCTGACACTCTCCCGGCACTCCACTGACACTCCCTGGCACACCCCTGACACTCCCAGCCCTGGACACACCCAGGCACACCTCTGACACCCCAGGCACACCCCTCAGACACCCCCAGCACACTCCAGACACCCCAGGCACACCCAAGACACTCCCAGGCACACCTCCGATACCCCCCAAGTGTACCTCTGACACTCCCCAGGCACACCTCTGACACTCAGGAACACCTATGACACTCCCAGGTACACATCTGACACTCCCAGCACACCTCTGACACTCCCAAGTACACTTCTGACACTCCCAGATACACTGACACCCAGTTACACCCTGACACTCCCAGGCACACTCTGACACTCCCCAGGTGCCACCCTGACACTCCCAGTCACTCCCCCTCTGATACTGCCACGCACACCTCTGACACTCCCAGGTACACCTCCGACACCCCAGGCACACCCACGATAATTCCCCAGGCACACCTCTGACACCCCAGGTACCCTCTGACACCCTGGATCATCTCTGACACCCCAGGCACACCTCTGACACTCCCAGGCACACCTCTGACTGCCAGGCACACTCTACACCCCTGGTTCTCCTGACACTCCCAGGTACACATCAGACACCCCCAGGCACACCCCAGACACCCCAGGCACACCTCTGACACTCCCAGGCACACCTCTGACACTCCCCAGGCACACCCCAGACACTCCCAGGCACACTGACACTCCCCAGGCACACCTCAGACACTCCCAGTTACAAAGTCCGACACTCCCAGTTACACCTCCGACACCTGAGCTACACCTCCTGACACTCCCAGTTACACCCCCTGACACTCCCAGGCATACCCTGACACCCCAGGCACACCTCTGACACTCCAGGCACACCTCTGACACCCCAGGCACATCTCTGACACTTCCCTGGTTCACCTCTGACACTCCAACACACCCCTGACACTCCCAGGCACGCCCCTGACACCCCCAGGCACACCCTGACACCCCAGGCACACCCCAGACACCCCAGGCACACCCCAGATACCCCAGGTACACCCCAGACACTCCCCAGGCACACCTCCGACATCCCAGGTACACCCTGACAGTCCCAGGCACACTGACACTCCCAGGAACACCTAGACACCCCACACACACCTCTGACAACCCAGGTACACCTCTGACACTCCCAGGCCACTTCTGA
Organism: Homarus americanus; assembly: GCF_018991925.1. Taxonomy (NCBI): domain Eukaryota; kingdom Metazoa; phylum Arthropoda; class Malacostraca; order Decapoda; family Nephropidae; genus Homarus; species Homarus americanus. The sequence goes on from NW_024726985.1 coordinate 33,487, forward strand.
CACCCCAGCCACACCTCCGACACTCCCCAGTTACACCCCCAGACCCCAGGTACACCTCTGACACTCCCAGGTTCACCACTGACAACCCCAGTCACACCTCTGATACCTGAGGCACACCTCTGACACCCCAGGCACACCGTCCGATACCCCAGGCACACCTCCGATATCCCCAGGCACACCTCTGACACCCCATGTACCCCTCGAGACCCTGGTTCATCTCTGACACTCACAGCTACACCCTACACCCCAGGCACACCTCTGACACCCCAGGCACTCCACTGACACTCCCTGGCACACCCCTGACACCCCAGGCACCTCTGACACCCCAGGCACACCCCTGACACCCCAGGCACACCCTCAGACACTCCCCACACCTCCCAGATACTCCCAGGCACACCCCAGACACCCCCAGCACACCTCCGATAATTCCCAAGTGTACCTCTGACACTCCAGGCACACCTCTGACACCTCAGGAACACCTATGACACTAGGTGCACACATCTGACACTCCCAGGCACACCTCTGACACTCCCAGGCACACTCTGACACTCCCAGATACACCTCCGACACCCTAGTAACACCCCTGACACTCCCCGGCACACCTCTGACACTCCCAGGTACACCTCTGACACTCCCAGTCACCTCTGATACCCCAGGCACACCTCTGACACTCCCAGGCACCTCCGATACCCCAGGTCCACCACGATACTCCCAGGCACACCCTGACACCCCAGGCACTCTGACACTCCTGATCATCTCTGACACCCCAGGCACACCTCACACTCCCCAGGCACACCTCTGACACTGCCAGGCACACCTCTACACCCCCTGGTTCTCCTCTGACACCCAGGCACACCGACACTCCCAGGCACACCCCAGACACTCCCAGGCACACCTCTGACACCCCAGGCACACCTCTGACATCCCCAGGTACAAATCAGACACTCCCAGGCACACTCTGACACTTAGGCACACCCCAGACACTCCAGAGCCACAGGTCCGACACTCCCAGTTACACCTCCGACACCTGAGTTACACCTCCGACACTCCCAGTTACACCCCCTGACACTCCCAGGCATACCCCTGACACCCCCAGGCACACCTCTGACACTCCCAGGCACACCTCTGACACTCCCAGGCACATCTCTGACACTCCTGGTTCACCACTGACACTCCAAGCACACCTCTGACACTCCCTGGCACACCTCTACACACTCCCAGGTTCACCTCTGAGACCCAAGGCACACCTCCTGACACTCCCAGGTCCGCCTCCGACACTCCCAGGCACAACTCGACACACTCCCAGGTAAACCTCCGATACCCTAGGCACACCTCTGACACTCCCAGGTACAACCTGACACTCCCAGGCACACCTCAGACACCCCCTGGCACACCTCTGACACCCCAGGCACACCTTTCACTCCCTTTGCCCTCCCCTGACACCCAGGCACACCCCAGACACCCCAGGCACACCCCAGACACACCCCAGACACACCCTGACACCCCAGGCACACCCCAGACACTCCCAGGCACACCCTCTCACACCCTGCAGGCACACCTCCTCACACCCAAGGCAATTCCTGAGACAATCCCTGGCACTTCTCTGACACTCCCAGGCACACCTCAGACACCCCAGGCACACCCCAGTCACCCCAGGACACCCCAGACACGCCCAGATACACCGCTGTCACTGCCAGGCACACCCCACCCATGCACACCTCCGACACCCCAGGCACACACCCCACACCCGTGCCACTCCACTGACACCCCTGGCACACCCCTGACACTCCCAGGCACGCCTCTGACACCCCCAGGCACACCTCACACTCCCCATTTACACCTCAGACACTCCCAGGCACACCCCAGACACCCCAGGCACACCCCAGACACCCCAGGCACACCTTGACACCCCAGGCACACCTCCACACCCCAGGCACACCTCTGACACTCCCCAGAACACCTATGACACTCCCCAGGCACACTCTGACACCCCAGGCACACTCCTGAGACCCCAGGCACACGTCCGACACTCCCCAGACACACCTCTGACACTCCCAGGCACACTCTCTGACACCCCCAGGTACACCTCTGACTCCCAGCACACCCCAGACACCCAGTACCCTGAGACACACCCCAGGCACACCCCAGACACTCCAACGTGCACCTCTGACACCCCAAGTGCACCTCTGACACCCCAGCACACCTCTGACACTCCCCAGGCACATCCCAGGACTCCCAGGCACACCGCTGACACTCCCCAGGCACACCACTGCTGACACCCCAGGAACACCTATGACATCCAGGTACACCTCTGACACCCCAGGCACCTCCGACAATCCCAGGCACACCTCGACAACCTGGGCACACTTCTCACACCCCAGGCACACCTCCGACACTACCAGGCACACCCCTGACACCACAGGCACACCCTCTGACACCCCAGGCACACCTCCGACACCCCAGGCACACTCTACACTCCCCAGATACACCTGACACTCCCCAGTTACACCCCTGAGACTCCCAGGCACACCCCTGACACTCCCAGGCACACCTCTGACACCCCCAGCACACCTCCATACCCCAGGCACACCCCAGACACCCTGCACACCCTCTGACACCTAGAACACCCCTTTCACCCCTGGTACTCCCTGACACTCCCAGGTACACCTCAGACACTCCCAGGTACACCTCTGACACTCCCAGATACAATTCCTGACACCTTGCCACCCCAGACACCCAGGCACACCTCTCACCACAGGCACACCTCTGACACCCCAGGCACTCCTGTGACAACCCCTGCACTTCTGACACCTCCCAGGCACACTCCTGACACTCCCAGGCACACCTCAGTCATCACCCCCAGGCACACCCCAGACACTCCCTAGATACACCAGCTGTCACCAGGCACTCCACCACACCCCAGGCACCCCTCTGACACTCCTTGGATCATCTCTGACACCCCAGGCACACCTCCTGACACCAGGCACACCTCTGACACCCAGGCACACCTCTTACACCCCTGGCCTCCCTCTGACACCCCCAGGCACACCCCAGACACCCCAGGCACACCTCAGACACCCCAGGCACACACCTCTGACACTCCCAAGCACCTCTGACACCCCAGGCACACCTCTGACACCCGCAGGCACATCTCAGGCACATCTCAGGCACTCCCATAGGCACACCGGCTGACACCCTTAACAACTCTGACACCCCAAACACCATGACACCCCCAGGCACACCCCTGACACACCCCAGGCACACCTCCGACAACCCAGGCACACCCACACCCCCCAGGCACACCCCGACACCACCAGGCACACCCCTGACACTCAGGCAAACCTCCGACACCCCACACACACCCGACACCCCAGGCACACCACACCCCATACACCCCAGACACCCCCACACCCCTGACACCCCACAGCCACCCCTGACACCCCAGGCACAACTCTGACACACACTCCCACTCACTCCCTCCCACACCCCAGGCACACCTCTTACACTCCCAGGCACACCTCCCGATACCCCAGTCACACCCACGATACCCCAGGCACACCTCCTGACACTCCCAGGTACCCTCTGACACCCTTGGATCATCTCTGACACCCCAGCACCCCCTGACACTCCCAGGACACACCTCTGACACCGCCAGGCACACCCCCCTACACCCCTGGTTCTCCTCTGACACACCCAGGTACACCTCAGACACTCCCAGGTACACCTCAGATACCCCAGGCACACCTCTGACACTCCCCATGCCACACCTCTGACACTCAGGTACACCTCAGACACACCCCAGGTACAACTTCTGACACTCCCAGGTACACATCTCAGACACTCCCAGTCACAGGTCCGACACCTCAGCACCAACCTCCACACTCCAGTTACACCTCCATAATCCAGTTACACCCCTGACACTCCCAGGTATACCCCTGACACTCCCAGGTTCACCTCTGAGACTCCAGGCACACCTCTGACACTCCCAGGTCCGCCTCCGACACTCCCAGCACAACTCCGACACTCCCAGGTAAACCTCCGATACTCCTAGGTACACCTCTGACACTCGGTACCCACTGAAACTCCCTGGTACACCCTGACACTCCCAGGTACGCCTCCAGACACTCCCAGGTACACCTCTGACACTCCCCATGTACACCCCAGACACTCCCAGGCACACCCCAGATACGCCCAGGTACACCCCAGACACTCCCCAGGTACACCTTGACACTCCCAGGTACACCTCCTGACACTCCCCAGGTACACCTCTGACACTCCCAGAACACCTATGACACTCCCAGGTACACCTCTGACACTCCCAGGTAACCTCTGACACTCCCAGGTACACGTCCGACACCCCAGATACACCTCTGACACCCCAGGAACACTCTGACACTCCCAGGTACACCTCTGACTCTCCCAGGTACACCTCAGACACTGCCAGGTACTCTGAGACACCCCCCAGTTACACCTCAGACACCCAACGCACCTCTGACACTCCCAAGTGCACCTCTGACACTTGCAGGCACACCTCTGACACTCCAGGTACATCTCAGGCACTCCTAGGTACACCGCCGACACTCCCAGGTTCACCCCTGACACTCCCAAGCACACCCTGACACTCCCAGCTACACCTCTGACACCCAGGTGCACCTCCGACAATCCCAGGTAAACTCTCACACCCCAGGTACACCTCCGACACTACACAGGCACACCTCTGACACTCCCAGTGACACCTCTGACACCCCCAGGCACACCTCTAACACACCCAGGCACACCTCTGACACTCCCAGGCACACCTTGACACTCCCAGGCACACCCTGACACCCCAGGCACACCTCTGACACTCCCAGGTACACTTTGACACTCCCAGGTACTCCACTGACATTCCTGGTACACCTCTGCAACGCCCAGGCACACCGCTGACACTGCCAGGCACAACTCCGACACCCCAGGTAAACCTCCGAAACTCCTAGGTACACCTCTGGCACCCCAGGTACCCACTGAAACTCCTGGTACACCCCTGACACTCCCAGGACGCCCTGACACTAGTACACCTCTGACACTCCCATGTACACCTCAGACACCCCAAGTACACCCCAGATACGCCCAGGTACACCCCAGACACTCCCAGGCACACCTTGACACTCCCAGGTACACCTCTGACACTCCTGCACTCTGACACTCCCAGGAACACCTATGACACTCCCAGGTACACCTCTGACACTCCCAGGCACACCTCTGACACTCCCAGGAACATCTCTGACACTCCCAGGTACACCTCTGACTCTCCCAGGTACACCCTCAGACACTGCCAGGTACTCCTGAGACACCCCAGTTACACCTCAGACACCCAACGTGCACCCCCCACACTCCCAAGTGCACCTCTGACACTCCCAGGCACACCTCCCGACACCCCAGGTACATCTCAGGCACTCCTAGGCACACCGCCGACACTCCCAGGTTCACCTCTGACACTCCCAAGCACACCTCCTGACACTCCCGCCACACCCCTGACACTCCCAGGTGCACCTCCGACAATCCCAGGTACACCTCACACCCCAGGTACACCTCCGACACTACCAGGTACACCTCTGACACCCCAGGTACACCCTGACACTCCCAGGTACACCTCACACACCCAGGTACACCTCTGACACCCCCAGGTACACCTTGACACCCCCAGGTACACCTCTGACACCCCCAGGTGCACCCTCTGACACCCCAGGTGCCACCTTTGACACCTGGTACCCACTGACATTCCTTGTACCTCTCTGACACGCCCAGGACACCGCCGACACTGCCAGGCACACCTCCGACACCCCAGGCACACCTCCACACCCCAGCACACTTTCACATTCCCAGGCACACCTCCGACACCCCAGGTACACTTGACACTCCCAGGCACACCTCTGACACCCAAGGCACACCTCCGACACCCCAGGTACACCTCTGATACCCCAGGCACACTTTGAGACTCCCAGGTACTCCACTGACACTCCCTGGTACACCTCTGACATTCCCAGTTACACCTCCGACACTCCCAGTTACACCCCTGACACCCCTGGGTACACCTCTCCTGAAACTCCCAGGTACACCTCTGATACTCCCAGGCACACGTCTGACACCCCAGGCAAACCTCTTTCACCCGTGGATTCCCGACACTCCGAGGTACACCCCGTGACACCCCAAGTACACCTCTGACATTCCCAGGCACACCTTCAGACACTCCTAGGCATTCTCTGACAGTCCCTGGCACACCTCTGACACTCCCAGGCACGCCTCTGACACTCCCTGGCACACCCCTGACCTCCCAGGTACACCTCTTTCACTCGTGTTTCCCCTGACACTCCTGCAGTACACCTCAGACAACTCCCAGGTACACCTCAGACACTCCCAGGCACACCTCAGACACCCCAGGTACACCTCAGACACTCCTGCGCACACCTCCTGACACTCCCAAGTACACGCTGACACTGCCAGGTACACCTCCGACACCCCAGGTACACCCTGACACTCACAGGTACTCCACTGACACTCCCTGGTACACCCCTGACACTCCCAGGTACACCTGACACTTCCAAGCATACCTCTGACACTCCCAGGCACACCTCAGACACCCCAGATACTCCCAGACCCCAGGTACACCCCAGACAATCCCAGGTACACCTCCGACACTCCAAGTACACCTCTGACACCCCAGGTACGAGCTCTGACACTCCAGGTGACACCTCTGACACTCCCAGGTACACTTGACACTCCCAGGTACACCTCTGACACCAGGTACTCCACTGACATTCCTGGTACACCTTTGACACTCCAGGCAACGTCCGACAACTCCCAGATACACCTCTGACACTCCCAGGTACACCTCTGACACCCCAGGCACACGTCCGACACTCCCAGACACACCTGACACTCCCAGGCACACCTCCTGACACTCCCAAGCACACCTCCGATACCCCAGGCACACCTCTGACACTCCCAGGTACGCCTCTGACACTCCTAGGTATTCCTCTGTCACCCCCGATACACCTCTACACTCCCAGGTACACCACTGACACTGCCAGGTACACCTCAGACACTGCCAGGTGCACCTCAGACACTTCCAGGACACCTTCAACTCCCAGGCACACCCCTCAGACACCCAAGGTGCACCTCTGACACCCAGGTGTGACCTTGACACCCCAGGCACACCTCTGACATCCCCAGGTGCCACCTCCACTCCCAGGTACCTTTCACACTCCCACGACACCTCCCCGACACCAGGTACACCTCAACACCTCCCAGGTACACCCTCGACACTCCAAGGTACTGGCACCCAAGTTGACACTCCCAGGTACTCCACTGACATTCCCTGGTACACCTCTGACGCTCCCAGTACACCTCTGACACTCGCAGGCACCTCTGACACTAAGTACTCCACTGACATTCCCTGGTACACCTCTGACCTCCCAGGTACACGTCCGACAACAACCCAGATACACCTCCTCACCAGGTACACCTCTGACACTCCCAGGTACTCTGTGACACTCCCAGTTACACCTTCGATACCTAGGTACACCTCCGACCTCCCAGGCATCGCCGACACTGCCAGATACACCTCCGACACTCCCAGTACACCTCTGACACTCACAGGTACTCCACTGACACTCCCTGGTACACCCCTGACACTCCCCAGGTACACCTCCGGCACTTCCAGGTATACTCCGACACTCCTGGTACACCTCAGACACTCCCCAGTACTCCCAGCACACCCCAGGTACACCCCAGACACTCCCAGGTACAACTCCGACACTCCCAGGTACACCTCTGACACTCCCAGGTACACCTCTGACACTCGCAGGTACACCTCTGACACTCCCAGGTACACCCTGACACTCCCAGGACACCTCACACTCCCAGGTACTCCACTGACATTCCCGGTACACCTCTGACACTCCCAGGTACACGTCCGACTCCCAGATACACCTCTGACACTCCCAGCTTACACCTCTGACACTCCAGTACACCTCTGACACTCCCAGGTACACCTCCGATACTCCCAGGTACACCTCTGACACTCCCAGGTACGCCTCTGACACTCCTAGGTATTCCTCTGTCACTCCCTGATACACCTCTAACACTCCCAGGCCACCGCTGATACTGCCAGGTACACCTCAGACACTGCCGGGTACACTTTTCACACTCCCACGTACACCTCCGGCACTCCCAGGCACACCTCAGACACTCCAAGGTGCACCTCTGACACTCCCAGGTGTACCTTTGACACTCCCAGGCACACCTCTGACACCCCAGGTACACCTCAGACACTCCCAGGTACACCCTGAGACTTCAGGTGCACCTCTGACACTCCCAAGCACACCTCTGACACTCCCAGGCTACCCTCCGACACTTCCAGGTACACCTCCGACACCCCAGGTACACCTCTCACACTCCCGACACCTCCAGCTCCCAGGCAACCTAACACCCCAGGCACACCTTGTGACACTCCCAGGTTCACCTTTGACACTCCCAGGTACTCCACCGACATTCCTGGTACACCTCTGACGCTCCCAGGTACACTCCTGACACTCGTGGTACACCTCCTGACACCCTCAAGTACTCCACCGACATTCCCTGGTACACCTCTGGACACCCCAGGTACACGTCCGACACACCCAGATATACCTCTGACACTGCCAGGTACACCTCTGACACTCCCAGATACTCCTGTGACACACTCCTGGTGTTGCCTCGACACTCCCAGGCACACCTGACAGTCCCATGTACAACTCCGGGACACTCCCAGGTAAGGCCTTTGAGACTCCCAGGTCCACCTCCGACACTCCCAGCTATAACTCCGACACCCCAGGTAAACCTCCGATACTCCTATGTACACTCCCTCTGACACTCCCAGGTACACCACCTCTGGCACTCCCAGGCATTCCACTGACACTCCCTGGTACACCTCACACTCCCAGGTACACCCCTCACTCCCGTGCCACCCCGACATTCCCAGATATACCCTGTGACACCCCAGGTACACCTCAGACACCCTAGTACCCTCTGACAATTCCAGGTACCTCAGATTCCCAGGTACACCTCTCACACCCCTGGCTCCTCCCCTGACATTCCTGCAGATATACTCAGACACTCCCAGTACACTCAGACACCTAGGTACCCCTCTGACACTCCCAGTCTCACCTCCGACACCCTGCAGGTACAACCTCCAAAACTCCCAGGTAAACCTCCGATACCTCTATGTACACCTCTGACACTCCCAGGTACACCTCTGACACTCCTAGGTATTCCACTGACACTCCCTGGTACACCTCTCACACTCCCAGGTACACCTCATACACTCCCTGGTACACCCCTGACATTCCCAGATATACCTCAGACACTCCCAGGTACACCTCAGACACTCCTAGGTACCCCTCTGACACCTCCCCTGGTACACCTCTCACACTCCCAGGTACACCTCATACACTCCCTGGTTCTCTGACATTCCCAGATATACTTGTGACACCTCCCAGGTAAAACCTCAGACACTCCTGTGCGGGCCACCTCTGACACTCCCAGGTACCTCAGACACCCCAGGCACACCTCTCTCTCACACTCCCAGGTACACCTGCACACCTCCCAGTACCTCCGACACCCCAGGCTACCTCATACACTCCCAGGCGGCCACCTCAGACACCTCAGGTACACCGCTGACACTGGCAGGTACATCTCTGACACTCACGTACACCTCGACACTCCCAGGTACTCCATTGACACCTATGGTACAAATCCCTGACACTCTGTGTACACTCTCAGAAACTTCAGGTACAATTTTCACACCTCTGTGTACACTTCCATGTTTCCAGGTACACACCTCCGATACTCCCTGGTACACCTCTGACACTCCCAGGTACACCTCTTTCACTCCCTGGTTCACCCCTGACGCTCCCAGGTGCCTCAGGACACTCCCAGGCCACCCCTGTGACACCTCCCCAGATACACCTCTGACACTCCCCAGGTACACCTCAAACACTACTAGGTACACCTCCCACACTCTCGCAGTTACACCTCTCACACTTCCCAGGTACTCCTGTGACAATCCCTGGTACTCTGACACTTCTGGGTGTAATTCCTTTGGCTACACCTCGTGACACTCCCAGGTACACCTCCTCAAAGTCACCCTGTACACCTCAGACACTCCCAGAGTACACCACTGTCACGCTAGGTACACCTTGACTCTCAATGCACACCTCCGACACTCCAGGTACACCCTCTGGACACTCTCAGGGACTCCACTGACATTCCTGGTACACCCCCTGACACCCCAGGTACGCCTGACACTCCCAGGCACACCTTGACACCCAGGCACACCTCAGCCAACCTGGGTGCACACCCCAGATACTCCCAGGTACACCCAGACACTTGTGTACACCTGACACCCCAGGTACACTCCCTGACACTCCCAGGTACACCTCCTGACACCCCAGGTACCTCTGACACCCTAGGTACACGTCCGGTACTCCCAGATACACCTCTGACAATTCTGGTACACCTCTGACACTCCCAGGTATACTCTGAAACTCCTAGGTACACCTCTACCCCCAGGAACACCTGACACCCCAGGCCATCTCTAACACTCTGGCTCACCTCTGACACTTGCACCTCTGACACCTGGCACACGTCCGACACTCCCAGACACCCCATACCCCAGGCTACCTCTGGCACTCCCAGGTATACCCCTGACACTCCCAGGTACAATTCTGCACTCCTGGTGGGTACACCCCTGACACTCCCAGGCATGCATCTCTGACACTCCTGGTTCACCTCGGGACACCCAAGTACACCTCTGACAGTACCCTGGTACACCTCTCTGACACTTGCTCATCACCTCTGAGACTCCAAGGTACAATTCTCTGGACACTTGCAGGTCTGGGCCTCTACACTCCCAGGTACAACTCTTGGCCACTTGTGTGCCCTCATTACTCCTAGGTACAATTCTCTGACACCTCCCAGGTACAACCTCCGACACTCCCAGGAAATCTCAGACAATTCCTGGTACACCTTGACACCCCAGGTACACCTCTTTCACTCCCGGTTCTCCCCGACACCTGGTGTACACCGCATACCTTGTAAGTACACCTCAGACACTCCCAGATACTACCTCTGACACTCCCAGGTACAATTCCTGTGACACTTCCCAGGTACACCCGCTGACACTGGCAGGTACATTCCTGACACTCCACGTACACCTCTGACACTCCCAGGTACTCCATTGACACTCCATGGTACAACCTCTTTACACCAGGTACACCTCAGACACTCTCACAGGTACACCTTGACACTCCTGCACACCTCCGACAATTCCCAGGCACACTTACACTCCCAGATACACCTGACACCCAGTTACACCCCTGAGATCCCAGGTACACCTCTGACACCCCTGACACTCCCAGTCACTCCTCTCATACTCCCAGGTACACCTCACAACTCCAGGTACACCTCTGACACTCCCAGGTACACCTACGACACTCCCAGGTACACCCCAGACACCCCTCACTCCCAGGATCACCTCTGACACTCCCAGGTACACCTCTGACACTCCCAGGTACACCTCTGACACCTCGCAGAACACCTCTGACACTCCCAGGTACTCCTGACACCCAGGTACACCTCAAGACACTCCCAGGTACACACCTCTGACACTCCCAGGTACACCTCCCTGACACTTGGTACCTCACCTCTGGCACCTCCAGACAACCTCCCTGACACTCCGCACACCTAACACTCCCAGTTACACCTCCGACACTCTCAAAGCTACACCTCCGACACTCCCAGTTACACCTCCGACACTCGCAGATACCCCCTGGACACTCCCAGAGTACACCTGACCTCCCAGGTTCACCCTGAAACTCAGGCACACCCTCTCCGACACTCCCAGGTACACCTCCTGACACTCAAGTAAACCTCCGATACTCCCAGGTACACCCCTGGACACACTCCCAGGTACTACACTGGCACTCCCTGACACCCGTGACTCCCAGGTACGCCTCTGACACTCCCAGGTACACCCCCTACACTCCCAGGCACACCCCTGACACTCCCAGGTACACGTCCGACACTCCCAGATACACCTCTGACACCTCCCAGGTACATCTCTGACACTCCCAGGTACACCTCTGACTCTCCCAGGTACACCTCAGACACTGCCAGGTACTCCTGAGACACTCCCAGGTACACCTCAGACACTCCAACGTGCACCTCTGACACTCCCAAGTGCACCTCTGACACTCCCAGGCACACCTCTGACACTCCCAGGTACATCTCAGGCACTCCTAGGTACACCGCTGACACTGGGCACACCCTCTGACACTCCTAAGCACACCCTGACACTCCCAGACACACCCCTGACACTCCCAGGTGCACCTCCGACAATCCC
>NW_024726986.1:0-3943 GCF_018991925.1 Homarus americanus
ACTACTACTACTACTACTACTACTACTACTACTACTACTACTACTACTACTACTACTACTACTACTACTACTACTACTACTACTACTACTTTTTTTTTTTTAAAACGTGGCCTCCAGCCTCCCCCAATAGCCACACCTTCTTCGCCACCATTTATTTACCTTAATATTAAATATCCTAATACATAAGCAACTATCCTATCTGTGTTAAATTAGTTGAGCCGCAGATCGATGCCGCATTCGGTGACTGTAGCCTCATAGTCGATATCTGCAGCAGTTGACGGAGTAGGGGCAGAAGCTCTCGTTCCCCTGAGGCAGAGCAAAGCCGACCGAAGGAGAGAGAAGGACAGTCGACATCTCATCCAGGCTGTGACATAACTTCTGGGCTGCTGCTTCTGTTCGGAGATCAGCTCCGCGAGTCTGGCGTAGAAACCTCTTGCACTTGGGCCCATCCCACCAGAGGTTGTGAACACTAGAGGAGTGAAGCTGCCTTGATCAACATTTTGAATTCTCTCACCATATGCCCTTCTCTTGTCGTTCTCGTTCCTCCTATGCGCAGCATCGAGAGCTAGGTTACGGTGACAAACGGCCATGGGATCAAAAATCCTGATGTCGAAGAAAGCTCGCTGTCCCCGCGTCCAGAATCCTCGAGCACTGACGTCCACACGGGCTTCGTTAGATGTGTTTGAAGTCCTGTGTTGGAGGATCTCGCCATCCAGTGGAAGGATGGTCGGTTCTACCATGACGTCCCGGCAGGTTTCCTTCAACATATTTGCTGTGAGATCCCTTACCTCGTCATGCCTCATGCATATGAAGCCCCCCTTCTTGCAAACCATGGCGTGATCGCCATCACAGGAATAGCCACACACGCATTGGGAGGGCAAACCATCTACTGGCCAACCGTACCTTAGAGCAATGGCATCTGTAAATTCTTGTTTGTTAAGGCTGAAACCATTTGCCCTTATCGGTAACGTAGTTAACCAGTTCGAGGCGCTCCACCTCCTGCGCTATAGCTACTTTTTTTGTCAAATTTTCTGGAACCTGCAGCAATAGTTGCTGCAACATGTCATTTTGGCAGTGCTGCCGATCTGTTGTAATGGATCTACGGATCTTATTAACTTCGCTGGTGTCCACTTCCCCTGTTGCATTCTGGGCTATTATGTGGTCAGTGAGGGCTGCTGTGAGCTTAAGTGAATTTTGATGTTCAGAGTCAGCAATCTCCTCTGGATTAGTTAGTCCCATCCCTCCCAGTCTTGGTGGAAGTGCAAGAAGTGTTCTTTCTACTGGGGTTAAGTCGTGGTGTTTCACTAGTTTAAACAACCCATACTGATTGCTTTTCTTCCAAAGGGTGGAGAGGGTTTGATCTCAGGATGTACGTATCAGGTAGTTCCAATGATGTTACCCATGAATGCGAACACACGATGCGGTGTTAGCAATCTCCGATAGAGCATGGATTAACCCACTGTTCACCTTCTACGTACTGGCCCGTCTGTAGCAATTACTGCGCCTAGATGTCTTTGGCCGTCCTTAGTTATTTTGACCTCACTTTCGCCGAAAACCTCCAAAGCCCGATCATAATGATCTGGCTTCACGATGAGGAAGGATTTGCTGGCGTTTGGGTGGTACCCTATTTGTGGACCTCGCGATGTTACCAGGTCCCACCACTTTTGATGTCCTCCACTTTTCCTGCTCCTGTAAGGTCATCAGCATATGCCACTTGTTTGACCCCAGTTGTTTCAAACTTTATTTCTTGTTGGAGCACTGATAGGCCTATTGCATATCACGTAAATGTCTCGTGTTGTTCCTCGGTTGACTGTAGGATGGTATCACCGTAGAGCCTTGTTTATTACGTAGGAGTCCAAGGATTCCATAATGAATTTTCAACACATCGCAAAGCTAGGACACTTGATCTTGATGTTGTGCAGTGCTGCTCGTGGTTAAGTATGTTGAATGCGTTTAGCCATCCACCAGAGAATGGCCCTCACAATCACGCTGCTCAGCCATTATCAATCTCATATGTGAATGGTCAGTTCTCCCACCAGGCCTGGTGGGCCAGTAGTTCTCGTTGCTGCTCTGACATCATCTCATCACCTCCATTATACACTTTCCGATGATCCGCCTCAGCACTTCCCCCACCCCTATAGGTCTACATCCTGGATTCTTTTCCAGAGGAATAAGGCGGCAGGCCGTCAGAGCCTGGAGGTGATGGTAGCAAGAGGATGCAAGCTTTCTTGCAAGGGTGGCAATGGCAATGCAGAGTTCGCTTGCTACAGGGCCAAACTTGTTAGTGCTGAGGATGACTCTCCAACCGTTTGCATCCAGACCTGAAGGGCCGGCTCCTCCTCGAGTCTTTAGTGCCTTTTTCCACACCATCTCTCCTGTTATTTTCTCGAACAGGACAACATTTGGTGGGATATAGTCACCCTGGAACCTGATGCCTTCATCTTCACTTGCAGGGGGATGTTTCTCTTTCAATAGTTTTAATGTCGCCCTGTTTATTGGCATCACTCCACCGGAGGATTCATGTGTTAGAGATCTTACCGCGAGAGACACTTTTCCCACACGCATTTTGTTTCCAAATTTTCTTGCCACGTCATCGGTGTTTTGCTTTCCGTCACCCGTAGATTTTAGTCTCTCCTGCAGTGTTCTTGCTTCACATAGGAGATCATCTAGGGCCCCAGTCTGCCACATTGTCAACCTTCTCTTCATTGCTGCCACATTTTCTTTGTGCTTAGCCTTTGTGTGTGTCCTCTGACAAAATAGATGTGGTATTATTGCCAGTATTTGAAGAGCTAGGGGGGCGAGGAAGCGGTCCTGAGTGTAATCAGTCATGAAGTGAGTCATCTCCCGAATCATTTCTTTGGTGGCTGCACACTTGGGTGGTTCAAATAAGTTAGCGGGCGACCACTTGACAATTTCTGAGTAGGTTTCTTTGACCCATACGCCTGCATTTTCCATCGACATGCCATTCCACTGAGGCGGCTGTCTCTCATTCTCCTCGTGGACACCTGCTACTGAGGGAGCAGCATTTATTAGTACTATATTATCGGGTTGAGTAGACTCACTGCTATCATTTCGGATATCATCGGGTAGTTGGGTCCCGGCGATATCCACTGTGGCCGCCTGTGTCGGCTCCCTGCGACGTGGGTTCCGACACTGGTCTAGCTTCCTGCAATTCACACATGGGCGGTTATTTCTCGCACAAACACAATTTGTGCAGTTTTGGTTCGGGCTAGCACAGACGCAGCAAGGAATGTTACCAGGCATAGTGACCAGCACCTTGGGCGACGGTAACGTCCGCCTCCGGACATCTGATTTAGTCCCAGGCACAAGATTATACTGGTTCTTATGAGGGAAGGGCGGAGAGGTGACAGGCTGGACTGGTGTGTCCAGGTAGTAGGGGCATACGTGCGCGCGTGGGTGTGTAGGCTACCCCCCCTAATAGCGACCATCCATACATCAGAATGATACACTATGGACAAGAGTTTGTCACACCAGGCACTAGTTTATATTTCCTTGGCACAAATAACCACCATTTATATGGTCTCACTGGTGTAATATCAGTTATGTATACTCACTAGGTTCGTCGAGACCCTACATTAAGAGTCCGTTACTATGGTGGGGGGGGGGTGGGGGCGACCGCATGGGCAGCACTCTCGGCCCCATAGGGGCGATAGTCTCGGGACCACCCCTGTCACAGTAGGCCTAACGACACTGACCTTGGCGCCGAGCCTTCTCATTATCCTACCACTGACCCAGCACAGGTCACCACTCACTTGGTGAACGCCGGTGAACACACGGAATATTTACAATTTATGCCGTAAGGGATGAGGAGAAACCTTGGGTGGCAATGCTTAGGGTGACATCCGATATTCACGGACACATTGTCAAATTCCCGCTCCCACACAACGAGTATGTCCCAACCAATAACACTTTAGATCAGGAG
>NW_024726987.1:0-11876 GCF_018991925.1 Homarus americanus
GCCCCTTCGTACTTGTGTGCCTGCCCACCCCCAGTCCTTCTTAGATGAATGGCAGATCAAGGCGGACGAGTGTGACCGCCGTGAGGCTGCCCGGATGGCCCAAGTGACAAGCCACTATGACGCCCAAGCCCGCCCCCTTCCCAGGTTGGCCGTCGGCCAGCAAGTACGAATCCAGGACCCGACGTCACACCGCTGGGACAAGGTTGGGGTCATCATGGGCCGTGGCGAGCCTCGTTCGTACCAAGTCCGCCTCCCCAGTGGTCGTGTGTGGTGGCGAAACAGACGCCACCTCCGCCCAGTGCCACCCTCTAGTGACGAACCTTCCTCCCCGTCCCCTGTGTCCCCTTGCCCAGACCAGGAACGAAGGTCGTCAGTTGATCCTCCCATTGTCCCTCGCCGCTCCCCCCGACTCATGGAAAAAGAGTCCGTAGCCGCTCGAGATTGCACTACGAGCGTAAGGGGGGAGGGAGGTGTATAGATATGTACATACCAAGATATGTGAACACGCCTGACACCAGGACTCTTGTTACCATTCATTGTAACCATTTATTCACATGTCTGTATTACTACATATTATTATAGCATGTCTGATGTCCATGCTTATGTCTAATGCCTATGTTCATTTACTATGTCCCGATGTACTATGTCTGTACCGCGCTAGTCGAGTAATTAGGAGACCTCATTTAGTGTCCTAGGAATGTCTAGCAACTCCCCTTGCCTGGCTAGCTAATTTCCCTCAGATCGGCCTCGGCCTACCTACGGTCCGGGGTCCCTAGTAATCGCTCCTGTATCGGTTGGCTATCACGCCCAGTCTTGTACACTTATTGAATATATCTACTGCTCGTGCCCTGGAGTTTCAAGAACCTTGTCTAGGATTACATCCACCACACCACAATAGTTAAATCTTTATGTCCGTTTATTTTGTCCTAATTTAAGTATCAAAGAGTGTTTTTATTTTTAAGTATCTTAAGTATCTAAGTATGATGTTTTTTTCATTTTTAAGTAACTAACCATATTTTTGTTTTCATTATAAAATGTGAAGCTGATGTGAAGTATTTTGACTCACTGTTCCCACGAACTAATTGCTTCTCTGGTTTATACCGAAGAAATAAAACCATCAACGAACCATCCGATTCAAATGTGTCTTAGGCGATACAGGGTGTTTAGGCGTCATTCTGATACCAAGAATGATTTTGTGTACTGTGGTGAAGCTGGGGGTAGGATAGGGTTGGGTTGGGTTGGGATGGGTTAGGATTACGCATGTGTGGGTATATTCTGTCGCATTTTATAGGTATCTTGCGTCTTTCTCTTTATTCCTTCTTTATCATGAGTATCTGTGCCTATTAATACACCACCTCGCAGGATAGTGGAAGAGGAATGGATAGTAACGAGATAATATTCTTCTTACATATACCTTAGCTTGATTACAGGTAACACCAGGTAGAAGTTACGTGACTCTTTAGAGTTTTCCTCGACTTGGCTGATTCAACTGTAAGACTTGCTGTATTTATCCTTATTAAAATCCTCCACCTGTAAGACCCTCCACTTGTAAGACTCTCCACCTGTAAGACCCTCCACTTGTAAGACTCTCCACCTGTAAGACCCTCCACTTGTAAGACTCTCCACTTGTAAAACCCTTTATGGATTTGAAATACCTTCTCGTCTTGACTCCACTAGTACTGTACACACCCTCTCTAGCCTTAGTTTACAGTAATGTTGAAGTATATAATGAAGGCTCACAGCTCATGGGTTAGAAAAACAAAAGATGCTTGTTTTATTTATTTATTTATTTATTTATTTATTTATAGCTTATTTTAGAATCCCCGAAAGTTAGAACAAAATGGCTGACGGGACTCACAAGCGGGCGATGTTTACAGTATGGACGAAGAATAAAAAATAAATGAAAAATAAAATAAATAAATCGTAAATTGGTGCATTGTTTCTCCAGGGTAATTATAGAAGTACAAATGTTCTCCAGCAGTGGGTAACGATCATAGCCACGTATAGAGCTTCTAACGCAGGTAGATTGATATAGATGCATTACCTGGAGTTAGTGGGTTACAGGGGCCTCCTACACGATAATATTAAAGGTGTTTTTCCCTTCTGTTTGTGGCACTTGAGGTGTTTAGGTTAGGTTTAATTAAAATGGTTTAGTTATAATAGTTATGTTACGATAAGTTAAGTTGAATTTAGAACTTTTGATTTGCATATATCTCTCGTGTTTTTGAAAGGATTTGTTAGCTAATAAGTTTAATTTGGATAAGTTTAGTTTAATTTAGATCATTTGATTTTACAAGGTCGTATTATAATGACTGGGAACCATATAGAAAACTGTTAGAGAAGTAAATATTTCTACGGCAGTGAATGAGTAAGTCAATAAGTGGTGTATAGAGCTACTGACGCAACTTAAACGGTATATACTGTACATTATATGTTATCAGAGCTTTCCTGTTGTACGTAACCGCCTCCGTCAAAGTGTCTTACTGGCTCATGTGAAGATTAGCCTCTAGTTTATTTAACCTCAAGATTAACTACACTGGCACTGCCTGACCTGACCTGCCCTGACCTACCCTACCCTACCCTACCCTACCCTACCCTACCCTACCCTACCCTAACCTAATTTAACTTCCCAAGTAGCGTTAGGTTAATCATTAGTTGAAATAAGCTGGGAGGGTTAATCTTCAGGTAATCTATCTTAATTAACAATTTTGGTCAGGTGAGGCCTTCCTTACCTTACTTGAGAGCAGGAGGAGGAGGACTTGCTAACGTCTACAGATCATCGTCAACCAAGGCAGATATTGAATACCTTTTGTTTACCTTCGTGGCTTAAGAACACATCTTAACACCATAAGACTATTCGCCTCAATACAATAATACAGTAATTGATTATTGTATTCTAATAAAATTTACGGTGTATCTTGTGAACCAGATTTATTGTTTGTCCTTAGTGAATGAGAAACTGGTTGAGGTGTATTGTGGTAAACATCCTTAAGAGCAGCTCTGTGTGTTCTTACGACCTCAAAGTAACACAAAAGGTAGCCAATATCTACCCTTGATCAGTCACTTTATGTAGATGTCAATTGTGTCAATTTTCTAGACTTAGTGCCCCCTGGAGGAGAAAGTAAATACAATGTTGATATATTTTGGTCACAACACACACTAGTAGATTATTTTTCCTTTTTAACTAAATAATTAACACTATGAAGCTAACTAATTATATAACTCAAAGATGGTAACCAATATGGCGTCGATATTGTTCACACACTCTATGATAAATAGATGTATTGTCTGTTTAATTTTAGGGAAGAATTTAATTTATAAACTTTTGAGAATCTGGATACAGGAGTTTTGTCTTTGTGTGTGTGTGTGTGGTGATGATGACGCATACTTTCCTCTGCAGTGAAAAAAATATCTTGACATTGCAAAGTTTAACTGTAAGCCGAAGGAACATTTGTAATGTGACTTGTTATGTGAAATTGTAACTTGAAATTCTTTGTGAAAAAATATTTCCCTATAAAGTTTGGCAATAAATGAAGTATTACATCAAGGTGTAACTTGTAGTTCCTTGTGGAGTAATTACCTATGTGGACGATACAGCTACTCCAGGGTGTAAGACCTAGAGTAGAAAGTCTTTAGACCTTACCTGAGGTTGAAAGACTCTTATAGTGGAACGTCTTAGGTATTGAAACTTTAATTACAGTAAAAAAAATATAATCTACCTAAACATTCCTTCACCTGGCGACAACTAATGATACAGGTGGTGTAATAGCTCTTCATTCCTCCGTTTGATATAATAATGACCACATAGACTTACTATAATGTGCAATATCTTGATAACACATTAAGCTGCAACATTACATAGTCAGTGTATGTAGTGAGGGACATCTACCTAAATGAGTTACAGAATGTGGAGTTGAGGCAAAAAAAAGTTGGGACATGTTTGAGATCATCAGTTGAGCCAAACGTTTATACTCAATATTGTTTTAATGGTATTTAGAGCGACCGAAAAATTTAAACAAAATGGCCGGTTAGGTGACACATACCTTACAAGAAATAAACATGAGAACGAACACACACACACACACACACACACACACACACACACACACACACACACACACACACACACACACACACACACACACCAGTTTTACCCACATTATCACCAGACTATCGGCATACCTGGTCAGTGGACACCTGCCTCCTCCTCCTCCTCCTCACCTTGCTAATATGCTAATATGCTAATATGCTCTGGTATGTTCCAGTCTATTTAAGATATGCTGCCATCTATCTTAAAGAGCTTATGCTAGGTTGGTCTGATATGCTCCTCAAAGACTATGCTGATATACTCTTGTCATCTGATATGCCATTATGTTCATATCACTCTAAAGGATATACTAATATGTTCTGATATGTTGGTATGGTTCTGTCTCTCAGAGGGTGTGCTGATGTACTATAAGAGCATATGGGGTATGCTGATATACTTAGTTATGTAGCTAGGCTCATATCTCTCTTACAGGGTATGCTAATATACCCTGATATGCTTGCATATACCTCTGAGCGTATACTGGTTGACTGTAATGACATAAGAGATATGCTGGTATGCTTCTAAGGGAATATGTTAACATACTCTAATAATAATTTGAAATGAGGTTAGCTATACCTTAGATTCAGGGGATATACTGATATGATATGAATTAACCTAGAAGTATACTGATATGTTCTCAAGGCATTCAGGGGATCTGTTAGTATGCTTCGACATACTTTCGGAACAAGGTAAACTGGACCTTCAGAAGATAGGGTGATATGCTGACATATTCTGATGGATCTAAGAGAGAGTGGAAGACTATGAGAGCTAGTTAATATACTCAGGTATGTTGATATCCCTTCATGGCACTTGGAATATATGGTAATATACTCCGATGTGTCTCTTTGGATATACTGATATGCCACTAATGGGTCCCCAGAAAGCAGGAGACAAGTTGATCTGCTTCGAGGACACTAATCTGTATAATGATTTTTTCCCTGACTGTTAAGAAGTATACTGGTATATTTCAAATGTTGCTTAGTATTATAGTATACTTTGGGCTGTTCTGAACATATTTCACAGCTGATTTTCAGAAATATATGCTGCTGTCACTGGCTTGTTTATTCCGGAGACATTGATTATACTTTTAGTATGTTGATATGCTTTGTTACCAGTCAAGGAATATGCTGATATGTTCTGACACTTCTCAGTGATTACCCTGATATACTTAGATACCTGACAGTATTTATTGGAGTATAGTGTCCTATACTCTGATGTCATTCTAGTGATATGCTGATGAGCTGACATACCGCTTTATGTAACTGTGATATATTGAATCATATACATCCATTCCTCACGCTTAATATATATGATATTCTAAACAATGCTGATATTATTTATGTTATACCCTGATTATATACTAACATACTACAGTGTCATTTATAGTGTATGATATTAAACATTCGGGGGTATACTTTGAGGTTATTTAGAGTATATGATGGCAAACGGTGATATACTCTGATGCCATATTTGGTATACACAGATATATTGATATAATTTATATAATATACCGATAGATATAACTAAATATCTGTGAAGTAAATCCTGTACTTTTTGATATACCATTCAGGGTGAAGGTATGCTAATATACCACGATAGCACCCGTCTCTCAGCGCTAATATACCCTGATGGCACACTTAACATCCTGGCGCCGGTCGTGGGGTATACTGATATGCTAAAGTCTTCTTCATCTTCTAATATCTCGACTTCAACTTCGTAAACTGTGATTACTTAAACGTATTTAACGCTCGTTTACGTAACTTTTTTGTAGAATAAATGAATGTATATCCGGGGTTCTTCTGTTTCTTTGTCCATCTGATGTTTGCGTCCATGTTGAGAAGAACCACTTAGCAGGGCTCGCATTTTCCCATAATGTGTTACCTCAAGTTCCATAATTTGCACTTAGTGAAGCCACGATATCCCGCGTTATGTTGCCCGTCTTACTTCCTTCTGGGTTATGTGTCTTAAGTTGGTGAAAAAATTAAATTAAGGCTGAATTATTGTTAAATGTTAAGGTATTATAGTACTTGTCTGTCGTGTTGTTAATATAACATAGTTTCACCAGCAGTATGTACTCAAGAGCTTAATAACATCGTTGACGAGTCAGAGCCGCAACACTGAACCAATCTATATGAACATTAACACAAAAAATAAATTGTTACATTACATCGACTATCAAGACATAACTTACAATACAAATTAATAAATAATTGTACCAGGCAGATAAAAATATTAGTTACAAAAAATTATGAAATAGTCTTAATGTTCACGCCAGAACTTACCCCATAACAAAAGCCATACAACATTTTCCCAGTTAAGACTTCGTTAAATACAATCTCAAACTCCTTCTCAGAAACTGTGTGTTGGTGGTGTGCCACGTGTGGTGTGTGTGTGTGTGTGTGTGTGTGTGACAGCACCTTTGATTTATACAAATATTCACCCAAATGAATAACACCAAGTAATTCACCATGTTATTCACGACTCTTAGATCACTTGGCTTGCGTCTCTCAAAGGGTCGAGCCAGGGTCAGCTGATTCAGTAACACCGCTCACATTAATAGGGACCTGCCACACTTTGCCATAAACAGATAAATTGTACCGGGAATTTTCCCCCCACACACTCATCATTGTCACTTTATGTAACTTGCTGACAAAACCCATGACCCTTCAGGCCTTTTACGCCCTTAATGCATGAGTCATAAAGGCAAACATGAACTCCGCATGCTTCCCAGTTGGGCACTGTAAACGCTTCTGCGCTTCACCTTGCACAGAATGTAAGGGGGTGCCCAATAAACTAGCCCCCTCGTGGGCAATCTGTAATCACTACCACTGTCTCGCGGCCCAGAGTAGTAGTTGGACATATCACTAGACAGGGAAATTCACACTTAACACAAGTGTTATCTCAAGGTCATATTCACAACACTTCCCTGGACAGAATTCATAATTTATTTTCTCATATTACATCTGTGTGTATACCTGCTACTAGATAAACAGAAAATGCCAAGAAGTGTTTACATCAAGCGCTGCCACTTAAGATTCCAAGAACTAAATTAAAACAATTAGTGTGTGTGTGCATGGTGTGAGTGTGCATGGTGTGTGTGTGTGTGAGTGTGCATGGTGTGTGTGTGTGCATTGTGTGTGTGTGTGTGTGTGTATATGGTGTGTGTTTGTTTGTTTGTATGGTGTGTGCATGGTGTGTGTGTGTGTGTGTGTGTATGTGTGTATGGTGTGTGTATGTTTATGGTGTGTGTATGTATGGTGTGTGTGTGTGTGTGTGTATGTGTGTGTATGGTTTGTGCATGTACGGTGTGTGTATGGGTGTGTGTGATTGTGCATGGTGAGTGTGTGACTGTGTATGGGGTGAGTGTGTGTGTGTGTGTGTTTTTCCATTGCCATGAGGATATCATACAATTCTTAAAGCACTGGTCACATGGGCGCATTTTTTTTTAGCAATTTCTTGCCGGAAAGTTATTTCGAGCAATTTTCGAGAAATTCGAGCAAGTTTTTGAAGCATTTTTATTGACAATCGTGATAGTCAATTTCTTGACTATTTCGAGCAAGATTATCGGTTCAAAACCCGGTTAATACCATATTTAATGACACGAAGCTTATTTATCGAGTATTTACCTTGGCTATATATAACATAGATCAATAACATTATGTATAAAATGCACAAACAGTTTTTTACGACACACTGAGTATATTATTTGGGTGGTGTTTTGGCGTGTTTGTTTACAAAACACAAGCCCATACAGCCAGTCATTCTCCACACACTAACAACCCTCCCTACTGTAACTACGATAGTTGAACCAGTCTATATTAAACACTCGTTCCTCCTCCTCGCCAGCCACTTACGAGTCCCCAATAGTTTTTCTTAGCTTTCTCTCATTTCTTTTTAATAATAACAATAATACCAAGGATAGCTGCTGCGTCGTCTGCATTGTTGTTGTGATGTTCCGTCTCCCTTCTACTCGCACAGCGGCGTTAACTTTTTTTTCTTGCTGTAGTAACTGAACCAAGAGCCACTCGTGTGACCACATTTGGAAGAAATTACTCGTAATTTCTTGCTCCAAATAATTGCTCATCAAAGGGATCGTGTGACCGTAACTTAAGTCACCCTTTAAGAAAAACTGTAAATACTGATTCACAAAACTTAAGGATAATTTCTGACTTGGAACCATCGGTGTAATGCAGAAAACAGTTATTGTATTCTAAAACCTACCCAAGAAATCTTTTACCCACTTACGATATAATTCTTTTCTATTCCATCAATAGATGTTATTTTACTTTTTTATACGTATTTTTATTTTAGTAATTTATAAACTATTTTCTTTATATACTTCATTACCTTTTAGTGTAATGAAGAGAATGAATTACAGAAGGTTTTTATAATTATATTGCGAACAATATTTTTCCTCGCAATAAATAAGCAATGACGATGATCTTGTTTACAATATGGAGCTTGATGTCTTACTCCATGTTCGTTTATTACATTTTCTGCCATACCCGACTGTTCTTTTCTTTCTTGTGGTGAAGGTTTTTGACAATTGATATATATATAAAGTTGAGTTAAGAATAATGACTCTGATATTATAGCCATTAGGTCCTGAATAATAAGTGGTGTCTAAGTGAACAAATGTATGATGTCTTCAATTACCAGCGTAGTGTGGGGTAACAGTGGGGGTAGAAGCGAAGGGTAGGAGTGAAGGGTGGGAGTAAGGCGTGGGAGTAAGGGGTGGGAGTAAGGGGTGGGAGTAAGGGGTGGGAGTAAGGCGTGGGAGTAAGTGGGGTGGGAGTAGGAGGTGGGAGTGGGGGTAGGGATGGGAGTAATGGGTGGGAGTGGGGTGGCAGTAGAATGGGGCAGTAAGGGGGAAGTGAAAGGGTGGGAGTAAGGGTGGGAGTAAGGGGTGGAAGGCATTGGAAGCAAGTGGGAGTGGGGTATGGGTGGTGGTAGGGGTGGGAGTAAGGGGTGGGTAGAGATTGGGGGTAGGAGTAAGTGGGGGTGGGAGTAAGGTCAGGGGAAGTGTAAGGGTGGGGTGGAGTGGGAGTAGGAGTAAGGGAATTGGAGAGAGGGGTGGGACAGGGGTGGGAGTAAGGGTAGGGGGAGTAAATTGTGGGAAGCAAGGGAGCTTTTAGGTAAGAGGGGGAAGCAAGAGATGGGGGGGTATGAAGTAAGTGGTAATGGGAGTAGGGTGGGATGGAGTAATGGGTGGGAGTGGGGTGGGAGTAAGAATTGGGAGATGGGAGATGGGGTGGGAGTGGGGGTGGGAAGGGATAGGAGTAAGTGGGGTAGGGGGAGTGGGGTTGTAGTGGGCGATGGGGGCCTGGGAGTTGAGGGGTGTGAGGCCAGGGGGGGGGGGGGGGGGTGGGATGTGGGAGTCAGTAAAATGAGGGGTGGGAGGGGGTTAAGCTTTGAGTGGGGTAGGGAGTGGGGGGGTTAGGTTGGAAATGAGGGTGGAAAACAGATTCTGTTTGGGAATAAGGGGTGGGAATAAGGGGTGGGATTAAAGGGTGGGAGTAAGGGGTAGGAGTAAGGGGTAGGAGTGACGAGTAAGAATGTGGGACAAGAGGGAGGGGTAGCAATGGGGGGTAGGGTTAGGTTACAAAATTCTATTTACTTCATCATCTGTATCCTGCTGGTGATGTTCTCTCTTTAAACAATTTGTAAAATAAATAAATAAATGGTCAGGTGTAAATGGTAAGAATTTAACAGAGTAATACTGAGGTATTACAAGAAAGAACTAAAAACTGTCCACTGTGTTTATCAACATTTTATAAAAGTATTTGTGAAGCTGTAAAATACTTAGATATAAACTTTTAATTCAACTCTGTAATAAAAATAATTGCAATAATGAATCTAAACAAGAAATGAACTGGGTGAAAAAAATCTACAAAATACTAAAAATATAAAAAAGAAGAATTACAGTAAACCTGAATCATTGTAATAAACATTATTAAACTTTTCGTTGTTATGACCTAAAACAAACAAGGAAGACTCGTCTAGATTTTCGCTCTGTGAATTAACTCCTTGGATCGCTTTTGGGCAAGAGGGGAGTTACTCCGACTTATTACGTGAAAATATTCCCAACTGTCCATAGAATCCGTTACAGTTTCCTTTATAGTAAGTGACTCACAAATGATTAATATTCCCATTCACCAATACTTTATTATATCAGAGAACAGTGCAGAGATAAGCTGGCCAATGAGCGATGGTCAAAGATAATACAGATTTAATACTGGATTGATAAGTACAGCTATAGTGATTTGTTTCATGTTACAGTAATAATAAACTTTATCAAATGTTATAACTACCAAAGTGTTATTTTCGTGATCGATACCCTGCTGCCAGGATTATAACATCGTTTAAAAGTTCAGTAAAATATCATGCAGATTAAAACCTAACCTAGTGTATCGTAACCTAACTTAGCCTTTCCTAAGCTAACTTAGACTATCCTAAACTAGCCTAACCTATCCTAATCACACCAAACCTAACCTATCCTAAATTTATATATCATCAACAGATTTATAGATATGTTGGAGAAATAATTATCAAAAGTTTGTTGTCTCTGCAAATGTATTTTTATAAAAAGAAAATGAAATGAAAACTTTCTAGAGAACTCAATTGTGTCATGAGCGTTGCGGCTTGGTTAGGTTAGGTAACATTAGGTTAGGTTAGATAAGGTAAGGTAAGATTAGGTAAGGTGAGGTAGTGTTAGAGTTAAATACATTTTACTAATTTTGCATCAAAATAATCACGACTGAAGGTATCGGATAAAAAACCTCTGAATATAATTCTTTTTCTGAGAAAAAAATTTCTTTACCACTTATTTTTTGCCCCACTTTTTTTATTAAGTTTGATGAACTTAGATTAGGTTAGGTATTATTTAACTCTGAGTCATGGGTACTTATTGGATACTTGGCAGAATAACTTGTTATAACTTGGTCCTAACAAAGGCGGAGTCTAAGCAAAAATGTTTACGTGACCTCATATTTGGATTTCATTACTGAAGGATATTTACAGCTATACCACATTAATAAGGTCTATCTGCAAGTTTATTCAGTCATAAAAAAAATATACCCTAAATGTGGACAATAAAAATCTTCTATTTTTGGTACAAATTACTTGAAAAATTGTAGAAGACAAAAAGCTGCATCATCTCTCTTCCATAAAAGCCGAACAACCAAACCTCTTCTTCATTGTAAAAAAAACTATGTATTTAGTATGTTAAGTGTACAAAACATTTTCTTCATTATTCTATGATAAAAACAAGTCTAGCAAGCATTATTAAAACATATATTATTAATTTTTCATGCAATCCGGAAATAGCGACTACTATATCCAGGTTGATCGTGTTGAGGTCCTGTAAGTTACAGGCTAGATTACGAGCACACTTACGGAGTTCGATGCCAAATATTTGTTTTGAGAATCCCGATCGGAGACTGTAAGTCCAGTTACTTGGTAAACAAGTAGATACAGTGAAATAAACTGCTGTACCTAAATATTATGTAACTCAAAATATATTCCCAAAACAGCACGTTTACAGATGAAATAAAAAAAAGCATAAATAATACAAACAAAATCAATTAATATGTTTTTTATTACAGTATTTTTAAATATCAGAAGCGTAGGTTCAGCGCTTCTTTTGTGTCTTTTTCCCGGTGAAGATGTAGTCTCCCCATGGCAGGTACTGGTCCTTTTGTACACGGCAGAAAGTGGTAGTTTCCTTCTTCTTCTTGTTGTTTTGGGTCTTGTTGTTTTGGGTCTTAGTGTGGTTTGTGGTCTGCAGTTT
>NW_024726988.1:0-12858 GCF_018991925.1 Homarus americanus
ACGAGTTTCGGGTTACATATTGGAGAGTAATTTGTATATCCGAATAGTAAACAACGGGCAAGAAGTTTTTAAAGCATTAGTATGGTTAAGGTGTAGAATGTAAATGTACACAGTGTGGGTATAGAACGTAGGTGTGTATGTAGTTAGTGTATGATAGTAGATATAAAAGCATATAAAGATAAAACTGTATTTAAACATATATTCGTGTTGGCAGATTATATGTCTCTGTTTGTTTTAGAGTACTGTAGGTAATTTTTGTTTCATAAATAATACGTAGTCTTCTTTATCTAACGCCCCCCATCAACATCAGTTCACGTTATCACAAGGTGTAATTTCACGCTTCATATGTTCAATAAGTTGGAAGAATACCAGCAACCCACCTGTCTTGTTCTCTCGCAACACGACTCCTCTTGACCAGTCCAGATGTTCTTTTGTCCGCACGATATGTAAATGATCCGCATAAAAGTGACCAAATAAAAGTGACCAAATTGGAGTCGTGTATGGAGAACAGCTGGACGACGGACCACCACCACCACCATCACTGTTTCACGTGACATCTACTCTTAGGCTCCGCGGTGGTTCTTTGTGTGTCAATGTGATGCTTGGTGAGGCTTCTTTTATAAATATTGTGGAGCATTAGTGACGATTCAGAATTATTTATGTATGTTGGGGGTTTGATGAAGTTTATTTATATCCATATAACTTGTCAAAATTACCTTAATAATAATGTACTATAGGACGTAACAATAATGTATGTTTATTTCAGTCGTATAATGCACTAAATACAGAATAAACATCAAACTTAATAATGTTTTATGTTGGGTTTACAGACCATCTCTTATGGCCACAAAACACTAAAGTAAATATGTATATATGACTTATTCTTTAAATTAACTTTTATTACAAGTCCTGTCGAAAATGGCCAATAACAATAATAGGTTAAAGTTACTCTCCAAGATGTTCGTAACTGAAAGAACTTCATGATAGTTAATGATTATATTCTCAGGGTCCTCAGTTCCTGTATCAGTGAACAGAAAGAACCAAACCTATTATCAATCGTGTTCTTCCATTTACTGTTTGTCATGGTTCCTCAAACACCCTTCCACACGGCACCATCACCAAATCCGACAATTTCATGCTTGTCTCTGTCTTTCTCATCAGCTCACAATTTCAGTTTATTTGTGACACGAAGGAGGCTGTAGGACACTTCTTTCTACGAACCGAGGAGAGAGAGAGAGAGAGAGAGAGAGAGAGAGACTTTGAACCTAAAATGTCGAAGTGGTGTAGAAAATTAAATTTAATCTATCATAAGTTTACGTCATTCATTATTGTGTATGAAAATTAATGGACAAACGAGTGAGAGATATAGTGTCCTTCTGTGGCACACACACACACACACACACACACACACACACACACACATAACACTAATGTTAATGCTTGACCTGTATATTTATATATGTATATAACTTGGTAAATGTTATATGTAAACTTACCGAACTGTCTTATTGAAATATATAAACAACACCTTCATGCTAAAGACATTCACTTGTGTGCTTATACATAGATTGATACAGGTACAGATGATAAACATATTTAATTACAGGTATATTGGTTGATGAATAAATAAACAGATAAAACCAAATAGATTTATAGAAAAGTAGGTCAGTAAAATAGATAAAAGACACAAATAGATGGATAGATTGACTACTAGGATGAGAAATTGATACTTATATATATGTAGATAAGGAGATATAAACCTTATCATGAATTTGCAATAAACTAATAAATTATGACATGATAATAGCATTTTGTATGTATGTATGTATGTATGTATGTATGTATGTATGTATGTATGTATGTATCTGCCTGCCTGTCTGTCTGTCTGTAATAATAATAATAATAATAATAATAATAATAATAATAATAATAATAATAATAATAATAATAATAATAATTAACGGTTTATTGAAAGAGCTTGGCAGCCGGAAGGCTGAAAATATACAGTTACATAATTGGGGAATGGGTCTCTTGATTGACAAATAACATACAAGTAACATACAGTAAGTGATACACATATGATGTATAATAACTAGGTGGGTAGAAGCTCAAACTACAGGGCATTTCTACACAGTAACAGTGCAAAAAGTAAGATTGACTGGGAGTGAATACACTGGTTGATTACAAGTTATTGATAATTTTTACAATGGTTGGGACTGGACTGTTCTCACAGCGATCAGTCCGTGCTCGTATAGGCTGAATGCAGTTGTGGTGTCGAACAGCAATTCTCAGACGAGGGATCTCGGGTGGTAGTTACCGTCTGTCTGTCTCAGTATAAACTAAGAAGAAAATATGCAGAATAACACACACACAAACAATGAGAACGAAGATAAAAAATATTACGTAAATTTAAATGCATTACAAGTAGAGAACATTAAGAAAACCATAATAAAGTTAATGCATCACAAGCACAGGGAATAAACAGTGTTACATGTACTTTAAGTCAGATCAAGTACAGAGCATTAAGTAGAACATATGTAGTAAGTAATGACTATAATATCACATGCTCTTTAATGCATTACAAACAAGTACAAAACAACAACAACAGATGTAACTTAAAATAAAAAAAACCAAGCAATGAGTATTATGAGAAATGTGCTTTAATGCATAACGAGTACAGGGCATTAGAGTCCAGACTTATGAGCTGCTGTGTTAAGAAAACTTTCACTTGCCTTTGTAATGCCCGACGTATATCTGCTTGTGTCTTGCAGTTGAGGTTCACCGCCACGACATATCATTCTCATTTTTCACATCTCGAATATTACGAAGAAATACGTGATTATTGTCTTTTATTACACATACTGATTTGATTTAGCCTTTTTTCTTATGAATTTTGCCTCAATCTTCTTTTTCTCTTATTTTTTACCTTTTTTTTCATATGGGTAATTCTCTCTCTCTCTCTCTCTCTCTCTCTCTCTCCTTGTCGTTTTTGTGTTCCTTCCTCTTCCTGTCTTTTCGTCTGCTTTGTTTCTTTATTCCGTGTTTTTCTTCCTCTTTCTGTTCCTCTAATCGTTTCACTAATAGTTTTTATTTACTAATCCTCTTTTTTCCCTCTTTACTATACCCGCCGCAGGTTCCTCCCTTCATCTCTCTCTCTCTTCCCCCCAACGCAAACCCCTTCCATGCTTCCAACCCCTCTCACCGCATCCCCCTCTCTCCTACCCTTCCCACTACACCCCCTCCCTTTCACACCTCCCATTCCTCAGCACCCCCTCAGAACCCCTCCCTCCCCCTCCCATCCCGCAGCACCCCTCCTTTCCTCCACCCTAAGCACCCCTCCCTCCCTCCACCCCTAAGCACCCCTCCCTCCTCCCATCCCCCCAGCACCCCTCCCTCCCACCCCCAGCATCCTCCTCCCATCTCAGCACACCTCCCTCCTCCATCCCCCAACACCCCTCCCTCCCATCCCCTAGCACCCCTCCTTTCCTCCACCTAGCACCCCTCCCTCCCATCCCCCAGCACCTCTCTCCCATCACCCTTTCCCTCCTTTCCTCCACCCTAAGACCCCTCCTCCCATCCCCTAGCACCTCCTCTCCATCACCTTCCTCCTCCTTTCCTCCACCCCTAAGCACCCCTCCCTCTCACCCCCCCCAGCACCCCTCCCTCCCATCCCCCCAGCACCCCTCCTCTCCCATCCCCTTCCCTCCCTCCCCACCCCCCAACACCACCCCTCTCCCATCCCCCCAGCACCCCTCCACTCCCACCCCCCAACCCCCTCCCTCCCCACCCCCTTCCTCACCTCCTCTCCCATCCCCCAGCACACCTCCCTCCCTCCCTCTTCGTCTTATCTAGGCAGATAGTGTACAATTTTCGTCTTAAACAATGACAGTGGTCCGGGGAGTGATGACAACAATCATTTATAGACTTGTTTGTGAATTGATTCTAACTGGCGGTTGGGTGGAGACGGGTGTGAGATGTTGGCTAACAGGAGAATGTAATACAAGTACGGGGGTTCGATTCTGGAGTTTTGACTTCTGTTTAGGAGAAGGCCAGAAAGTCCAGCTAAATGATCGTGTGATAATGTTTTGTGTCTGTCCGTCTGTCCGTCCGTCTGTTCGTCCTTCCGTCTGTTTGTCTCTGGTCTTAAGCTTGATGAAAGACTTTCCTAATACTAATACCCAACAATTTATTCTCGTATACCAACACACATTCATTATTACATATCATCTTAATTCCTTCCTAAAGAGTCACTCCTCAACCTCCTCATTAAGTACACCACACTTGTCATACTGGAAAAAAAAGTTACGTACGACCACTAACGACCCCCTTACTACTACTATATACACTGCTTACTAATTCCCTGCGTCTCTCTCCCCCTTCTCCTTCACCCTGCCCTCCTTCTCTCTCCGCCCCCCTCCGTGTTCTTCCTTTCCATTCCCTCCTACCCCTTGCTCTCTCTTCCCCACCTTTCCTTCCTCCTCCCCCTGCCCTCTTCCTCCCTCTTCTCTCCCCCTTCCCTCCTTACCTCTTAGACCTTCTCGCCTCCTCCTATCCACCTGCCTTAATATTCCTTCCCTCCTCCTCTAACCCTGCCCCCTTCATCCCTCCTTCCCTCCTCTTACTCCCTCTGCCTTCTTCCCCCCTCCTCTCCCCTCTTCCTCCCCTTCTTTTCTCTCCTCCCCCTCCTGCCCTTCCCCTACCATGTCCTCTTCCCCTGCCCAGCTGACCTCCCGAGCCACACAACAACGGGGGGTCTGACCATGTACGCTGTGCTTTCGTTCTGTCACCCAGAATACGAATGGCCATCTTACACGTCATCGCGAGTTGGTCCTCTTGTTTAATTTATCTTCCTTCCCGATTGTTCAAAATTCTACCGGCGGTTTTAAAAAGATTTCTCTTGTGATGTAAGCAAGTTGTAAAGGCTTATATGTGAACTACAACTACTACTACTACTTTTTCAATGTGGCGCCCAGCCTCCTCCAATAGGCACATCTTTGCTACCATTTTATTACCTTACTTTTAAATATTCTAATACAAAAGTAGCGACTCTAGCTGAGTTACAGTAGTTAAGCCGCAGATCTATGCGTCATTCAGTGACTTTTGCCTCATAGTCAACATATGCGACCATTGTCGGCCTTGGGGCCGAAGATTTCGTTCCTCCGAGGTAAAGCAAAGCAGACCTAAGCAGAGAGGACAGTCGATATCTCAATCAGGTTGCAGCGTAACTTCTGGGCTGCTGCTTCTGTTCGGATAACACCTTAGCCAGCCTTGATGATGATGATGATGATGACTATGATGATGCATCTTTGCTTTATCTTCCTTTAGTTTATCCAGACACTTCTCTCTCTCATCTCTTTTGTTTTAGACTGGTGTAATTACCAACTTTGTTATGCGCTTAATGACCTTAGTTGTTGAATCACAGTAGTAATCATTGATTCAATCGTATCTTCATCTTGAACCACACACCAACACAAGGATCCGAAACATGAAATCCGAAATATCCATCCAGGGATTCAAAGTATGGAGCCAGAAATCCGAAACACGAACCCAAAGATCCGAAATAGGAACCAGGGACTCGAAGCGTCAACTCAGATATCCGAAGCATGAACCCGAAGATCCGAAACATTATTCATACGCAAATTGGTTTAAGTCGTATCAGGTGAGTCGTTGTCTCAGCCACGCTTGTAAACAAAAGCAATTAGCAGTCTGACAGGTGAAAGCACAGATCATCTGACGTCTATGTGAGGAACTGGTGCTGTCAGCGATGGTGCGGTCAGGCAGGGTCTCATGTTGTCAGTGATGGTGGTGGTGGCAGTGTGGTCAGCAGGGTCTCATGTTGTCAGTGATGGTGGTGGTGGCAGTGTGGTCAGCAGGGTCTCATGTTGTCAGTGATGGTGGTGGTGGCAGTGTGGTCAGCAGGGTCTCATGTTGTCAGTGATGGTGGTGTTGGTACTTCAGTGTCAGTCCCTTGGGGTCTCATGTTGTCAGTGATGATGGTGGTGGTGTGGTCAGCAGGGGTCTCATGTTGTCAGTGATGATGGTGGTGGCAGTGTAGTCCTTGGGGTCTCATGTTATTTGATGAAGTGATGGTGGTGGTGGCAGTGTGTCAGCAGGGGTCTCATATTTGTCAGTGATGGTGGTGGTGGCAGTGTGTCAGCAATTCTCATGTTGTCAGTGATGGTGGTGGTGGCAATTAATAGTCAACAGGGTCTCATGTTGTCAGTGATGGTGGCGGTGTAGTCAGCAGGGTCATGTTTGTCAGTGATGGTGGTGGTGGCAGAATAATAGTCCTTGGGGTCTCATATTTATCAGTGATGATGTTGGTGGTGGCAGTGTAGTCAGCAGGGTCTCATGTTGTCAGTGATGGTGGTGGTGGCAATTAATGGTCCTTGGGGTCTCATGTTGTCAGTGATGGTGGTGGTGGCAGTGTGGTCAGCAGGGTCTCATAGTGTCAGTGATGGTGGTGGTGGCAATTAATGGTCAGCAGGGTCTCATGTTGTGTCATTGATGGTGGTGGTGGCAGTCGGTCAGCAGGGTCTCATGTTGTCAGTGATGGTGGTGGTGGCAGTGCGGTCAGCAGGGTCTCATGTTATCAGTGATGGTGGTGGTGGCAGTGTAGTGCAGACCTGTATTGTCAGTGATGGTGGTGGTGGCCGTGTGGTCAGCAGGGGTCTCATGGTGTCAGTGATGGTGGTGGTGGCAGTGCGGTCAGGCAGGGTCTCATGTTGTCAGTGATGGTGGTGGTGGCAGTGTGGTCAGCAGGGTCTCATGTTGTCAGTGATGGTGGTGGTGGCAGTGCGGTCAGCAGGATCTCATGTTGTCAGTGATGGTGGTGGTGGCAGTGTGATCAGCAGGGTCTCATGTTGTCAGTGATGGTGGTGGTGGCAGTGTGGTCAGCAGGGTCTCATGTTGTCAGTGATGGTGGTGGTGGCAGTGTGGTCAGCAGGGTCTCATGTTGTCAGTGATGGTGGTGGTGGCAGTGTGGTCAGCAGGGTCTCATGTTGTCAGTGATGATGGTGGTGGCAGTGTCTTCTCTTTTACTCCTCCTCCTCCTCCTCCTGATCCTCCTCCCTTTCCATTCACTCTTCCTATTCTTCCGCTTCCTCCTTTTCCTTTTCTTCCTTTTCGTCTCCTCTTCTCTTTTTCCTTTATCGCCTTTTCCTCCTTATCCTCCTCTCCTCCTCCTCCCTCCCTCCCTCCCTCCCTCTCCTCCTCCTCGTTCTTTTCCTCCACTTTCTTCTCTTATTTATCACCACCACCACCATCATCACCCTCCTCTTCTTCTTCTTCATCGTCTTGTTTGTCTTGCTTCATGTCATCATCCTACACATATTTGTTAATCACAAGCAAACTTCTTTTCAATGCTTCAAGATTTGGGCTTCTCCAACGTCCTTAAGATCATCACCCCGACACAGAGAGGCTGAGAGCTGGAGCCACCACTGTGTACGCTGGCACTAAGGCTGGTGGCTGGTCAAGGTCTTCATAAACGAGTCTTGTGTGATTTATATCTGCTGTGCTGTCCACTCATTTTCTTGTGTATATAAAGAATTAAATATTGTCGAAAGATTTTTTTTATTTTTTTTTATAGGAAATATGCTGACGTAGAGACGATAGATTTTTAGTGATTATTACAAATACAATATGCATTAATAAGTAGTGTAGTACAATTACATATATAAAATAATGTTGGATAATCTGTAACCATAAATCAATAATACAGAATACATTATATGAGACATTACTAAAATACGTAAACTAAGATTTTTTTTAACAAGATCTATAATACTTATATTACTTAAGTACACATACAATATATCAATGACCATCTTACATTTTTTTAAGGGATCCTGTAAAAAATTTCGAATGTTTTTTTTGTTTTTGTTTTTGTAAGTCTTCTGTAACCATACAAAACAAATGTCAAGAGCATTGTCCATGTCAGTATGTGGGTCAAGGTCTGCCACATACACACACACACATGACAGCACACTTCAGGAGAGACACAAGAAGGAGATTCACCAGTCACAAGAGCTCGCCTGCTGCTGTTGTTACGTTGTCTTTCTCTCCTTTAAAAACTGACTAAGCTCTTGAAGCACGTACACTGAAGTCAACTCACACAGTAGACAACAGCCATTAAACAGAGAGAGAGAGAGAGAGAGAGAGAGAGAGAGAGAGACCTCACTTACGTAACACACACTCAAACTCTCACCACTATATAATTATTTACAAATACACCTCAACAACAACAACACTAAATATAATAAACACACATCAAAAAATAATATAAAAGTTGGTGTATATGATGACACTGTTAGTCTTTATTGACAACCATTATTGGGTTATAAAAGTGAGAGTCAATTTGTCAGGTATGAGTGAGGAGGAAGGAGGGGGAGGGAGGAGGACGAGGAGG
Organism: Homarus americanus; assembly: GCF_018991925.1. NCBI lineage: Eukaryota > Metazoa > Arthropoda > Malacostraca > Decapoda > Nephropidae > Homarus > Homarus americanus. The sequence goes on from NW_024726988.1 coordinate 8,408, forward strand.
TAGAGGAGGAGTGGGGCGGAAGAGGAGGAGGGGGAGGATGAGGTGGGGGAGGAGGGAAGCGAAAGACAGGGGAAGGGGGGAGGAGGAAGAGGTGGAGAGGAAGGAGGAGGGGAGGAGAAGGAAGAAGAGGAGGTGGGGGAGGAGGCAGAAGGAGGAACATCAGGAATAATTATATAAGTTTGTTAGTGATGGTCGATGAATTGATATGGCACAAGAGATCCAGGAAACCTGCCAATGAAGTTCGAATCCCCCAAAATGTCTAGATGTAAATATAGAAAATAATACCAGATAAAACGAAGGAAATTTTTGAGAAAAGTGAAAAATTATAATTTACTTTTTGAAAGCTTATCTGAAATAATCTTGAGGTATTATGGGAACATTCCTGTATAACATGATAACATTCTCAAGTATAACATGATAACATTCTCAAGTATAACATGATAACATTCTCAAGTATAACGTGATAACATTCTCAAGTATAACATGATAACATTCTCAAGTATAACATGATAACATTCTCAAGTATAACATGATAACATTCTCAAGTATAACATGAATACACTCACTAGTATAACATACATACCCCGGTGTTACGTTCCACCTCGTGAAATTATTATAACTGTGCTAAGAAATAGGACAATTACATTAAGATTACACTTCGTACCAACCATCACAACAACCCCTCAAGACTTTGTTATGAGACAGGTGCGACGAGATACCAATTATCTCATAAAACACGTAATTAAGGTGACCTGAACCGGTGAGCCGTCAGGGAGTCAGCTGGTGGTTTAAGGAGAATATTAATGTACATGTGTGTGTGTGTGTGTGTCTGCTGGGGGACACTTCGTACCAGGGACATAGACACACAGGGAAACGAACACAAGATAGAGATAGGAGCAGATGGATTAAAATAGCCATTTCTTGATATAAGTTCTTACAGGACAGAGGTGTAACGTCTGTCTCTGGAGAATTTTTCCTATGTGTGAGAAATACCTCAGGAGATGGTAAGGTCATTAATTTTTGTTAGTTAATTGTCATTTGATATAATGAATAAGCAATTATACTTGATATATATATATGTGAAGTATATAGATGAAGCATAAAGTAATTTATATGAGAGTTTTTGATGAACTAAATAATTCTTTGTTAATATTAATATGCTATTGTGTGATTATTGTTTTAAAAATTTTACTGATTATACAGTAAGTAACTAGATATAATTTACTTAACAGTGAATATATGAAAATATAATAGATTGAACACAACACAACACAACACCTGTAATATGATAATCAACACATTTAAACTCACTATAAACGAGGAAACATATAAATACGTAAATTAGTAAATAAAATAAGGTTGTTTACATCACTACCACACATAACACACACGAAAGCTAAGGTGCTCCGTTGTTTCCATTTTCCCGTGTGATTTTATCAAGATTTATCTTATCCACGTTTTCATTGTGGATTTACATGAAATATATATATATATATATATATATATATATACACAATCAACACCTCAACCCGCCAGGATTCGAACCCACGGCCCACAAGCCTATGTCTGTGACCGGGGAACGCTAACCGCTGGACCACCAGGATACAAAAGCAGTCCTAGACTTTGTTATATTTCACACAAAGCCTGTTCAACGAGCTTATGGCGCCGTGAACCTCTAATGGGGACCACCAGTATCACGTAGGTGGTCAGAGTAACGTTTTAACAAATCCGGCTTCGAAACACGAGGATCCATATATATTTCATTAGCCCAATAAAGCACGCGGACTTCTATAATCTACATACAATCAACACCTCAACCCGCTGGTGGTCCAGCGGTTAGCGTTCCCCGGTCACAGTCATAGGCTTGTGGGCCGTGGGTTCGAATCCTGGCGGGTTGAGGTGTTGATTGTATGTACTGTAGAAGTCCGCGTGCTTTATTGGGCTAATGAAATATATATATATATATATATATATATATATATATATATATATATATATATATATATATATATATATATATATATAGGCAAGTAAATCACTGTAGGTGCGCGTGATCTAGGTATATGCTGATAACCACAAGGAAAGAAGAAAACACGAAGTTCCCAAGCGCTTTCGTGTAATTCACATCTTCAGGGGTGAGTACAGACTAGAGAAAAATACAAACCAAGGTGTATATATACAGAGGAGGGTGAGACCTGGTCCACAATGGTCAGGTATTAGGTAATGACCCTACTAATCTTTAAATAGCACCGCAACGGTCGGTAGTCAGGTCAGAGGGTAAGGTGACCCAACCTTCTTACCTGGTTACAAATCTTCTTAATTACCAAATTGTCCAGTTTGAGTAATGGCATGTACAAACTGGACAATTGTGTAATTAAGAAGATTTGTAACAAGTGATTTATTTTTTTCATTTATTTGTTGGTATTTATTTTCCTCTGACAATTGAGGGAATTTGACTAATACCAAAGCTTTATACTCTTGGGCAGGAATTTTGGTTGACGTGTGCATACCCAAAATATTCATTGATTTGAGAACAATTTAACCTAAAAAGTGTTTTCATCTAGTGGATGTTTGAGCAATGAGCACTGGAAAAAACAATTTGCCCATGTATATCTGATGTCAGGAACAAGAAATATTTTATAGAGGGAGAAAACATTAGAGAAGTAGAATTTTCGGGCCACTTGTGCATACCCTAAATGAAGCTGTAATTACCTATAATTTCACCTGAAATGTGTTTTCATGTAAAGGACGCAAATAAACATTGAGCACTAAAAAATATAAAGAACTTTACTTTTTTTTAACCACCCTAATATATATATATATATATATATATATATATATATATATATATATATATATATATATATATATATATATATATATATATATATATATATATTAGGGTGGTTAAAAAAAAGTATATATATATATATACATAATCATACAAGAGAGTGTCAACTTAACTTACCATTTTTAATTACATAATGTAATAAAAATGCTGAAATAACTCTAATGAGCCGTTGTAAAAAAAAAAACTTTCGGTAATATGAATAAAAAAGAAAATACAGCGTTGTAGTGGTGTATGGTATAGTGGTGATAATTTTTTGATAATTTATAATAAAAAAAACTAAATTAGTCACTGGTCATTACCCTAGCCACGACCATTATAATCCATGACGCACTCTATCTCTTCAAGGCAAGATAATTCTCTTCAACTAAGGACGATAAGGGAGATAATCTTTCTGTCAACTTATATATCCGTCACCTTTATTAAATGTCCTTTTATGCTTCTGTTGACCTTCAGTTGACGTAAATGATTGACTGGCAATGACAACAGGTGAAAGTTGGTCACCTGAAAGATACTTATTCACTTATACGCCAAATACTTGTGAAGGGTCTTAAGAGCTCTTGGTGAGGGTCTTCACTTTATTGGTGTTGGGTTTGTGAGGGTAAGATGGTCCCCCCCCATGAGTCTGTTGTGTTGTCATTGTGCATGTTAGTGTGTCTGTCACTTTCTCGTCTTGTTATGGAGGACCCGATATGGTTCACCTGGAGATTATATTACTGGAAAATTAGCAACCCCTAATGCTAACCTAACCTATCCTAACCTACTGTCATAACCTAACCTAACCTATCCTAACCTACTGTCATAACCTAACCTAACCTATCCTAACCTACTGTCATAACCTAACCTAACCTATCCTAACCTACTGTCATAACCTAACCTAACTTATCCTAACCTACTGTAACTGGCGGGAAAAAAACAAAACCAAAAGAAATAAATATATTTTGTCCCTGAGTTAGCTTCTATATATGACCAAAGATATATGTTATGTATATACAATATAACAACAACACCAACAACGACAACAACACCACCATTACCACCTCCACCACCACCTACAACACCAACAACAACAACAACAACAACAACAACACCACCATTTCCACCTCCACCACCACCTACAACACCAACAACAACAACAACAACAACAACAACACCACCATTACCACCTCCACCACCACCTACAACACCAACACCAACAACAACAACAACAACATAAATAAGTCGTGATATTAAGAGTCATTATTTACTTACGTTATTTAAACTTCCTCTTAAGTCATAAAATTTTGGCATAAGTACATGGAGGTTGACCAGCCGACCTTGTGTGTGTGTGACTGGGAGATGGATAGGTAAGTTTGGGGTCAGGTCTAAGGTGAAGGATTAGCAATAATTGATTACAGACTCTTGCTTGACCACACACACACACACACACACATACATTATACATACATATTTTCATAATGATACGTTACTGTAGATATACATTACATAATTATAGAGGATAATTTCTTTCAACTGGTTATTATTCGAACTGAGGACTCGTCATGTAAGGCGTTTAATCACAAGGTTATATTTACTGGGATGTCTAATCTTCACGTGATTCTTT
>NW_024726989.1:0-5759 GCF_018991925.1 Homarus americanus
CTAGACCACCATAGCACTAGACCACCATAACACTTGACAACCATAATACTAGACCACCATAGCACCAGACCACCACAACACTGGATCGTTACAACACTGGACTACTACAACACTGGACCACCATGACACTTGACCACCTCAAAATTTGACCACCATAGGACTGGACCACCATAAGAATAGACCTCCACAACACTAGACCACAACAACACTAGACCACCATAACACTGGACCATTACAACACTGGACTACTGCAACACTAGACCACCACAACTATAGACCAATTCAACACTAGACCACCACAACACTAGACCACCGCATCAATAGACCACCGCAACACTAGACCACCACAACACTAGACTATCACAACACTAGACCACCATAACACTAGACCACCACGACACTTGACCACCACAACACTAGACCAACATAACAGTAGACCACCATTACACTAGACCACCAAAACACTGGACCATTAGAACACTGGACCATTACAACACTGGACTACTACGTCACTGGACCACCATGACACTGGACCACCATAACACTGGACCACCACAACAATGGACCACCACAACACTGGACCACCATAACACTAGGCGACCACAACACTGGACCACTACAACACTGGACCACCACAACACTGGACCACCACAACACTGGACTACTACAACACTAGACCATCATAACACTAGAACATCAGAACAGTAGACTACCATAACACTAGACCGCCATAAAACTAGACCACCATAACACTAGACCACGATAACACAAGACCACCATAACACTGGACCATTACAACACTAGACCACCACAACACTGGACCATTACAACACTGCACTACTACAACACTAGACCACCACAACATTAGACCACCATAGCACTGGACCACCATAACACTATAGCAACACAACACTAGACTATCACAACACTAGACCACCACAACACTAGATCAGCATAACACTAGACCAACATAACACTAGACCACCATTACACTAGACCACCACAACACTGGACCATTACAACACGGGACCATTACAACACTGAACTACTACAACACTAGACCACCATAACACTAGACCACCATAACACTAGACCACCATAACACTGGACCACCATAACACTAGACCACCATAACACTAGACCACCATAACACTGGACCACCATAACACTAGACCACCATAATAATTGACCACCATAACACTAGACCACCATAATACGAGACCAACATAACACTAGACGACCATTACATTAGACCAACACAACACTGGACCATTAGAACACTAGACCATTACAACACTGTACTACTACAACACTGTACCACCATAACACTGAACCACCATAACACTGGAAAACCACAACAATGGAACACCACAAAACTGGACCACCATAACATAAGACCACTCTAACATTAGACCACCATAACACTACACCACCATAATATTAGACCAACATAACACTAGACCACCATTACACTAGACAACCACAACACTGGACCATTAGAACACTGGACCAATATAACACTGGACTAATACAACACTGGACCATTAAAACACTGGACCACCACAACATTAGACTACCACAACACTAGACCACCATAGCACTGGACCACCATAAGACTAGAGCCTCCACAACATTAGACCACCACAACACTAGACCACCACAACACTGGACCACCACAACACTAGGCAACCACAAGAATAGACCACCATTACACTAGACCACCAAAACACTGGACCAATAGAACACTGGACCATTACAACACTGGACTACTACAACACTGGACCACCATAACACTGGGCCACCATAACTCTGGACCACCACAACAATGGACCACATCAACACTGGACCACCATAACACTAGACCACCATAACACTGGACCATTACAACACTGGACCACCACAACACTGGACCACCACCACACTGGACTACTACAACACTGAACCACCATAACACTGAACCACCATAACACTAGACCACCATAACAATAGACCACCATAACACTAGACCACCATAACACGAGACCACCATAACACTGGACCACCATAACACTGGACCACCATAACACTAGACCACCATAATAATAGACCACCATAACACTAAACCACCATAATACTAGACCAACATAACACTAGACCACCATTACACTAGACCACCACAACACTGGACCATTAGAACACTAGACCATTACAACACTGGACTACTACAACACTGTACCACCATAACACTGGACCACCATAACACTGGACCACCACAACAATGGACCACCACAACACTGGACCACCATAACACTAGACCACCATAACAATAGACCACCATAACACTAGACCACCATAATATTAGACCAACATAACACTAGACCACCATTACACTAGGCATCCACAACACTGGATCATTAGAACACTGGACCATTATAACACTGGATTAATACAACACTGGACCATTACAACACTGGACTACTAAAACACTAGACCAACACACCACTAGACCACCACAACACTGGACCACCACAACATTAGACTACCACAACACTAGACCACCATAGCACTGGACCACCATAAGACTAGAGCCTACAACACTAAACCACCCACAACACTAACCACCACAACACCGACCACCACAACACTAGACCACCACAAGACTAGACCACCATTACACTAGACCACCAAAACACTGGACCATTAGAACACTGGACCATTACAACACTGGACTACTACAACACTGGACCACCATAACACTGGGCCACCATAACTCTGGACCACCACAACAATGGACCACATCAACACTGGACCACCACAACACTAGACCACCATAACACTGGACCATTACAACACTGGAACACCACAGCACTGGACCACCACCACACTGGACTACTACAACACTAGACCACCATAACACTAGAACATAAGAACACTAGACTACCATAATACTAGACCGCCATAAAACTAGACCACCATAACACTAGACCACGATAACACAAGACCAGCATTACACTGGACCACCACAACTTTAGACCACCATAGCACTGGACCACCGTAAGACTAGACCACCACAATACTAGACCACCACAACACTATACCACCACAACACTGGACCATTACACCACTGGACTACTACAACACTAGACCACCACAACACTAGACCACCACAACACTAGACCACCATAACACAAGACCACCACGACACTGGACCATTACAACACTGAACTACTACAACACTGGACCACCATAACACTGTACCACCATAACACTAGACCACCACAACAATGGACCACAACAATACTGGACCACCATAACACTAGACCACCATACCTCTGGACCACTACAACACTGGACCACCACAACACTGGACCACCACAACACTGGACTACTACAACACTAGACCACCATAACACTAGAACATCAGAACACTAGACTACCATAATACTAGACCGCCATAAAACTAGACCACCATAACACTAGACCACGATAACACAAGACCACCATTACACTGGTCCATTACAACACTGGACTATTACAACACTGGACCAAAACATCACTAGACCACTAGACCCCCATAACACTAGACCACCACAACATTAGAACACCACAACACTAGAACACCACAACACTATACCACCACGACACTGGACCATTACAACACTGGACTTCTACAACACTAGACCACCACAACATTAGACCACCATAGTACTGGACCACCATAACACTAGACCACCACAACACTAGACCACCACAACACTAGACTATCCTAACACTAGACGACCACAACACTGGACCATTACAATACTGGACTACTACAACACTAGACCACCACAACACTAGACCACCACAACACTAGACGACCATAAATCAAGGCCACCACGACACTGGACCACCACAACACTAGACCAACACAACACTAGACGACCACAACACTAGACCACCACAACATTATACCACCATAACACTAGACCACCACAACACTAGACCACTATAACACTAGACTACCATAACACTAGTCCACCATAAAACTAGATCACCATAAAACTAGATCACCATAACACTAGACCACCATAACACTAGACCACCACAACACTAGACCACCATAACACCAGACTACCATAACACTAGACCACCATAAAACTAGACCACCATAACACTAGACCACCATAACACTGGACCACCATAACACTAGATCACCATAACAATAGACCACAATAACACTAGACCACCATAATACTAGACCAACATAACACAAGACCACCATTACACTAGACCACCACATCACTGAACCATTAGAACACTGGACCATTACAACACTGGACTACTACAACACTGGACCACCAAAACACTGGACCACTACAAAACTGGACCACCAGAACACTGGACCACCACAACACTAGACCACCACAACATTAGACCACCATAACACTAGACCACCACAACACGAGACAACTTTAACACTAGACTACCATAACACTAGACCACCATAAAAGTAGATCACCATAAAACTAGATCACCTTAACACTAGACCACCATAACACTAGACCACCATGACACTAGACTATCATAACACTAGACCACCATGACACTAGACTACCATAACACTAGACCACCATAAAAGTAGATCACCATAAAACTAGATCACCTTAACACTAGACCACCATAACACTAGACCACCATGACACTAGACTATCATAACACTAGACCACCATAAAACTAGACCACCATAACACTAGACCACCACAACACTATACCACCACAACACTATACCACCATAGCACCGGACCACTACAACACTAGACCACCACAACACTAGACCACCACAAGAGTAGACCACCACAACACTGGACAATTACAACACTGGACTACTACAACACTAAACCATCCCAACATTAGACCACCATAGAACTGGACCACCATAACACTAGACCAACACAACACTAGACCACCACAACATTAGACCACCACAACACTAGACCACCACACACTAGACCACCGCATCACAGACCACCGTGACCACCAACACTAGACCACCACAACTCAAGACCACCATAACACTAGACCACCACAACACTGGACCACCACAACAAAAGACCACCACAACACTAGACCACCATAACACTAGACCACCACAACACGAGACCACCACAACACTGGACCATTACAACACTAGACCACCGCAACACTGGACAACTACAACACTGGACTACTACAACATTGGACCATTACAACAGTGGACACACCATAACAGTCAACCGCCACAACACTGGACCACTACAACATTGGACCACTACAACACTAGATTAATACAACACTCTACCATTACAACACTGGACTACTAAAACACTAGACCAACACACCATTAGACCACCACAACACTAGACCACCACAATACTAGGCCACCATAACACTAGACCACCATAACACTAGACCACTATAACACTAGACTACCCTAACACTTGACGACCATAAATCTAGATCACCATAAATCTAGATCACCATAACACTAGACCACCACAACACTGGACCACCATAACACTAGACTACCATAACACTAGACCACCATAAAACTAGACCACCATAACACTAGACCACCATAACACTAGACCACCATAACAATAGACCACCATAACACTGGACCATTACAACACTGGACCACCATAACACTGGAACACCACAACACTAAACCACCATAACACTGGACCATCCGTAACACTAGACCACCACAACACTAGACCACCACAACACTAGACCACCACAACACTAGACTACCATAACAC
>NW_024726990.1:0-11453 GCF_018991925.1 Homarus americanus
ACTGTCGTGAAGGCGAGCCAAGGCGTGGGGACGTGATGCAGCAGGGACAACTACCGAAGGAGAGGTGTCACTGGCCAGGGGTAGGGGTAGGGCGGCAGCAGGGTAGTTGCTGCTCCCTTCATGCACCCTGTTGGCGTAATTTACCTCGAGAATCGGTGTTGGGAAGTCCTGGGAGATGATGGCCAACTCTTGACAATGTCTGTAGGACAGCAAGGGAGTCGGGACACCATTATGCACGTCAATCCAGGCCTGACACGACCTGTTGCCAAAGGTGACATGTGCATAGAGTGAACCCAGGGCTGGGGCCATCTGTGAACCATCTGCCGTGACGCAGAGGTCCTTGGGAGGCGGTCCTAGATCGCTTGGAGAGAGCCCCAAGCATCGCAAATGCTGAGGACCGATGACTGTAGCGTCAGCGCCGGTGTCAGGCAACATCTGAAGACGGGATGACACACTGCCATAGGTCACGATGACACTGATGTACTGGGGAACTTTGGTCCTGGGATGCGAGGAGTACACCCTCCTAAAATGGGTCGGGCTTTGTCCAGGGTCGTCGTGCCTCTGATTTGGCGACTGTGGGCGGCCCTCACTGGTAGAAGGGCGCCGAAGCTTCCGCCGATGCTGTCCCTTGGGTTTGTGGGTAGGGCAACACTTGTCATAGTGGCCCAGACGACCGCACACATTGCACTGTACGTACTTAGCTGGGCACCGCACTGTGAGCGACCAGTGGCCCATACGGTCACAACTGTTGCAGGTAGACTGAGCAGCTGGACACACCTGTGTTCCGTGCTGCTTACCACAGTTGTTACAAAATGAACCGGGCGTGGACGTGGTGGGCGAAGGCGTAGGAGCAGACTTCTTGTCCTTCTTGTGCCGGGACACAGCGCGTACAGCTGTAGGGGGAGCTCGGATGGCAGAGGTGGCACACCTGGCAGCCTCATAGGAGCGACATATCGTCAACACATCCTGAAGAGAAGAGGAAGAGTCGAGGGAGGTGAGGCGTTGGACAAATTCCTCGTCCTTAACACCCATCAGGATCACCTGCTTCAACTGGGTCTCCTCGCACTGCTGGTGGTGGCCTAAACATATATCTACCTCTTCCGAGGCTCTCTTAAGACGTACATAAAAAGCGTCAAAAGACTCACCCTCCATCTGTCTGCAGCTAAACAATTCCTCCTGCGCAGAGCTTCATTCTGCTGTCCTTTGATGTGCCGTTGTAGAACGTCCAGTACCTCCTCTACAGACAGCGAAGAGGTTGGGGGTACCTGCAACGTATGTTCTAAGACACGCTGAACTTCCAAGGACAGGCACATACGCAGCTGGATGAGTTGTTTAGGCTGTGACAAACTCTGGAGATCCACCATTGTAGCATAATCAGCCCACCGCCGCCGCCATTCGCGAAAAGTCTGGAAATTTACATCAGGCTCCAAGATGGGCGGCGTTTGAGCTGCTGCTTTCGGTGGGGCTGGGGGGCGTGAAGGAAGCATGGATGAGGTATCTGAACCATTCAGTACCGAGGCAGTGTTAGAGCCAGGGGCTTGGTTAACAGTGAGGCGAGATATCAAGGCTTCAAGCCGTGCACTGTCTTCCATTCTCCGTTGGTGGTCTCGTTCTGCCTCTGCTTGCCTTCTGTGCTCATCCGCCAAACGTCTGTGAGCTTCATCCTCGCGTCTCTCATCTCTCATAAACTTCATTAAGGCAATTATCTCTGGAGATAACGCTGAATGTTGAGGTGAAGGGCTGCGCGATGTTGTGGGAGCTGGGCCGGCCTGGTCATCCATCTCTGGGGGGCTATCATCCGCTTGACTCATCCAGGCGCTGGGTCCACGGCTACGTAAGGCATGAGACATAACTACTTCCTCTGTGTACTGTGTCTTAAATCAGTGTTGACCGGTCAGCCCGTCGTATCAACAAGATTTCAGACAAAAAATTTAATTAACTACACAGATAAGTAGGTTATATATATAAAATATATATAAGAAGCCGCGCGGTCAGCAAGTGTTAGTACATGTATGTGTGTGTGTCCCAGGCAGGCAGAGCGTCTCGCCCCAGCTGTGAGGGGGGGTGGAGGCAGCGCTGTGAGGGAGGGGGGTGGAGATAGGAGTAGCTCAGTCGCTCTCTGTAAACGGTCAGAGGAGGGTGCGCTGAGCTCTACACCCCACAAATACCCAGAACATGCCGTATACCTTGGAAATCCGTTCGAACAAGGTCACACATGAATGGCACGAAACACACAATGCACTAAACACTTCACAGAAAATCACTGTCACTGACACTGCTCAAAGTTGCGAAATTCTTCGAGGGATGACGCGGGGTTGACCCAAGGCGGGGATCCATCAGCCGGCTTTCCACAAACTTGCACTAATCACTCGTAATAATCCAATAAAACTACGCACTGCGCCATGTTAGATGTTCTGGGTAATAAGTTCTATATACAGGAGAGAACACAAACACCTGTATAGTTTTGTAGGTTCGGTTTACTGGATAAGAGTATGTACACAGAGGTGGATAGCACTGCTCCCTAGCTAAGGTCCGGGTCAACTACCATAGACGACGTATGGCAAGTGATACATTAGCAGCTTCCATACGTCGCCAGGCACATTAATTAAGCATGTGGGATATGGTAATAACATTGCCACACGCTGCTAGCTAGGCTGAATAAATATAAATGGAGCACATACATAATATACATACATAATACATAATCCAGCATACATAATATACATACACCTGGGAGTGTCGGAGGTGTACCTGGAAGTGTCGAACGTGTACCTGGGAGTGTCAGAGGTGTACCAGGGAATGTCAGTGGAGTACCTGGCAGTGTCAGAGGAGTACCTGGTAGTGTCTGAGGTGTACCTGGCAGTGTCAGCGGTGTACCTGGGAGTGTCGGCGGTGTACCTGTGAGTGTTAGAGGTGTATCAGGGAGTGACAGAGGAGTACCTAGGAGTGTCAGAGGTGTACCTAGGAGTGTGAGAAGTGTACCTGGGAGTGTCTGGGGTGTACCTGTGAGTGTCAGAGGTGTACCTGTGAGTGTCAGGGGTGTACCAGGGAGTGTCAGTGGAGTACCTGGGAGTGTCAGAGGTGTACCTTGGAATGTCAGAGGTGTACCTGGGAGTGTCAGAGGTGTACCTGGGAGTGTCGGAGGTGTACCTGGGAGTGTAAGAATTGTACCTGGGAGTGTCGGAGGTGTAGATGGGAGTGTCGGAGGTGTGCCTGGGAGTGTCAAAGTGTGCCTGGGGTGTCAGAGGTGTACCTGCAGAATGTCAGGGTGTACCTGGGAGTGTCAGAGGTGTGCCTGGGGTGTCAAAGATGTACCTGGGAGTGTCAGAGGTGTACTTGGGAGTGTCAGCGGTATACCAGGGAGTGTAAAAAAATGTACCTGGAAGTGTCGGAGGTGTACCTGGGAGTGTCAGACGTATACTTGGGAGTGTCAAAGGTGTACCTGGGAGTGTCAGCGGTGTGCCTGGGAGTGTCTGAGGTGTACCTGGGAGTGTCAGAGATGTACCTGGGAGAGTCAGATATGCACTTGGGGGTGTCAGAGGTGCACCTTGGAGTGACTGAGATGTACCTGAGAGTGTCTGAGGTGTGCCTGGCAGTGTCTGAGGTGTACCTGGCAGTGTCTGAGGTGTGTACCTGGCAGTGTCAGCCGGTGTGTACCTAGAGGAGTGTCGGAGGTGTACCTGGGAGTGTGGGAGGTGTGCCTGGGAGTGTCAGGGTGTGCCCAGGAGTGTCAGAGGTGTATCACCAAGTGTCAGCGTGTGCCTAGGAGTGTCTGAGGTGTACCTGGGAGTGTCAGAGGTTTGCCTGGGAGTGTCAGAGGTGCACTTGGGAGAGTCAGAGGTGCTCCTTGGAGTGTCTGAGGTGTACCTGGGAGTGTCTGAGGTGTACCTGGCAGTGTCTGAGGTGTACCTGGTAGTGTCTGAGGTGTACCTGGCAGTGTCAGCGGTGTACCTGGGAGTGTCAGCGGTGTACCTGCGACTTGTTAGAGGTGTATCAGGGAGTGACAGAGGAGTACCTAGGAGTATCAAAGGTGTACCTAGGAGTGTGAGAAGTGTACCTGAGAGTGTTTGGGGTGTACCTGTGAGTGTCAAAGGTGTACCTATGAGTGTCAGGGGTGTACCAGGGAGTGTCAGTGGAGTACCAGGGAGTATCAGAGGTGTACCTGGGACTGTCAGAGGTGTACCTGGGAGTGTCAGAGGTGTACCTGGGAGTGTCAGAGGTGTATCTGGGAGTGTCGGAGGTGTACCTGGGAGTGTCCTTGGTGCAGGGCTGTCAGTGGAGTACCTGGGGAGTGTCAGAGGTGTGTACCTGGGGAGTGTCAGAGGTGTGCCTGGAAGTACCAGAGGTGTACCTGGGAGTGTGAGAAGTGTACCTGGGAGTGTCGGAGGTGTATCAGGGATTCTCAGAGGAGTACCTAGGAGTGTCAGAGGTGTACCTAGGAGTGTGAGAAGTGTACCTGGGAGTGTCTGGGGTGTACCTGTGAGTGTCAGAGGTGTACCTGTGAGTGTCAGAGGTGTAACTGGGAGTCTCAGAGGTGTACCTGGGGGTGTCGGAGGTGTACCTGGGAGTGTAAGAAGTGTACCTGGGAGTGTCGGAGGTGTACCTGGGAGTGTCAGGATGTGCCAGGGAATGTCCCAGTGGAGTACCTGGGAGTGTCAGAGGTGTACCTGGGGGAGTGTCAGAGGTGTGCCTTGGAGTGTCAGAGGTGTACCTGGGAGTGTCAGAGGTGTAGCTGGGAGTGTGAGAGGTGTACCTGGGAGTGTGAGAAGTGCACCTGGGAGTGTCGAAGGTGTACCTGGGAGTGTCGGAGGTGTACCTGGCAGTTTCAGCGGTATACCTGGGAGTGTCAGAGGTGTACCAGGAAATGTCAGTGGAGTACCTGGGAGTGTCAAGGGAGTACCTGGGAGTGTCAGAGGTGTACCTTGGAGTGTCAGAGGTGTACTTGGGAGTGTCAGAGGTGTACCTGGGAGTGTCGGAGGTGTACCTGGGAGTCTGAGAAGTGTACTTGGGAGTGTCGGAGGTGTTCCTGGGAGTGTCGGAGGTGTACCTGGCAGTGTCAGCGGTGTATCTGGGAGTGTAAGAAGTGTACTTGGGAGTCTCGGAATGCATGCTGCAGGGTGTCAGGTGTACCTGGGAGTGTAAATGTACCTGGGGAGTGTCAGTGGTGTACCTGGGGTGAGAAGTGTACCAGGGGTTTCGAGTGTACTTGGGGTGTCAGGGTGTACCTGGGGTGTAAAGTGCCTGGGAGTGTCTGAGGTGTGCCTGGGGTGTCAGAGGTGTACCTGGGAGTGTCAGAGGTGTACCTGGGAGTGTCAGAGTTGTACCTGGGAGTGTCGGAGGTGTACCTGCGAGTGTGAGAACTGTACCTGAGAGTGTCTGAAGTGTACCTGGCAGTGTCAGCGGTGTACCTGGGAGTGTCACCGGTGTACCTGGGAGTCACCGGTGTACCTGGGAGTGTTAGAGGTGTATCAGGGAGTGACAGAGGAGTACCTAGAAGTGTCAGAGGTGTACCTAGGAGTGTGAGAAGTGTACCTGGGAGTGTCTGGGGTGTGCCTGTAGGTGTCAGGAAGTAGGTATAAGAACATAAGAATGGAGAAACTGCAGCGGGCCTATTGTACATACTGCGTTCAGTCCGTTTTAACCCCTATTGCTCATATGGGCATCAACCTATATTTGAAGCAATTCAACAGCTGAGTTAATGATGATGTTGGTAACTTTGTTCCATTCATCCACTACTCTGTTTCCAAACCAGTGTTTACCTGTTTCACGCCTAAATCTAAATTTGTCTAATTTAAAACCATTGTTACGAGTTCGCTCCTGGTTGGATAGTTTGAGTACCTTTGTAATGTCCCATTTGTTTAGCCCTGCCTTCCACTTATACACCTCTATCAGGTCGCCCCTCGCTCTACGTCTCTCAAGGGAGTGCAAATTAAGATGCTTTAACCTGTCTCTATACTCAAGGTTCTTAATGCCCGGGATTAGTCTTGTCATTCTCCTCTGAATTCTTTCCAAGGTTATATCCATTCTCTATGTACGGTGACCAGGAACTGAACTGCGTAATCCAGGTGTTGGTCTCACAAAACAGATACAGTTTAGGATGACCTCATGGTCTGTAACTAACACTCCTTTATAGACAAAATTACTTTATTAGCCTTGTTACGAGCAAAAACACATTGTTTACTTGGCTTAAGGTTCCTACTTATCATTACTCCTAAATCTCTCTCGCAGTCGGATTTCTCTATGGCATCGTTATTCATCTGGTATCTGGTTTCCCTGTTTACATCTCCTATACTGAGTACTTTACATTTGTCCACGTTGAATTTCATCTGCCATTTTTCGGACCATTCGAAAAATTTGTTTAGATCTTCCTGTAGTTTTGTGGAGTCCTCGTCAGATTTAATAACACGTCCTATTTTAGTGTCATCAGCAAATTTGCTTATGTTGCTGTCTATGCCGATATCTATGTCGTTTATATATAATAAGCAATAATGGTCCAAGTACTGGGTAGCCGGGAACTCCACTTGTGACGTTGCTCAATGGGACTTAGTGCATTAATGCTCCTCGCTGTTTTCCTGTCCATAGCCACGCCTAATCCATTTAGGATGTCTGCTTTGGTACCATGACTACCTTTCTAATTGGTCTTTAGTGGGGGACTCTGTCAGAAGAGCTTTGCTAAAGAATCCAGATATACCACATCATAATTGTGCCCCTCGTCCACTGATTCGAAAACTGATGAAAAGAATGTTAATAGATTAGTTAGGCAAGAACGTCCACTTGTGAAGCCATGCTGGGAATCATTGATCAATCGGTGCTTCTCCAGGTGATTTCGAATAGAGTTTGAAATGATTGCTTCCAGTAATTTGCCTACTAGTGATGTTAGACTGATTGGGCGGTAGTTAGAGGAAAGTGATCTATCCCCCTTCTTGAAAATCGGTATTACATTCGCTATCCTCCAGGATTCTGGTACTCCACCTGTTTTTAAGGACATGTTGAACAACTTTGCTAAGGGCATACTAAGCTCTTCCTTACATTCCTTTAATACTCTGGCAAATATCTCATCGGGACCAGGTGACTTATTAGGCTTTAGTTTGTCTATTTGCTTACTAACATCATTACTAGTCACTACTATCTCACTTAATTTGTTTTCTTCACTATCTCTGAATAGAGTCGGTGCCTCGGGTATCATGTTTAGATTTTCGGTGGTGAAAACTGTTGAAAAATATTTATTCAAATTGTTGCTCATTTCTCTGCCGTTATCATTGAGCTCGCCGGAGTCTGACCGTATTGGTCCAATCTTTTCTCGTGTTTTAGTTTGATACATTTGGTAGAATCCTTTGGGGTTTGTCTTCGCCTCCCTTGCTATCCTTACCTCATTATTCCTCTTTGCTTTCCTTATCTCGGTTTTAACTCTACTCGCCAATACCCTATAATAGTCCCGGAGGTGAATTTCGCCACGATTTATCCTTCTACCTATAGCCTTCCTTTGGCCAATGATGTTCTTTAAATAATTATTTATCCATTTAGGGTCATTGTTGTCTGATCTGAGTTTTTTGCATGGTATGTTCTGCCTTTGTGCATTAAGTAACTCGCTATTTAAATTATCGTGGAACTCGGCAATCTCAGATCTCGTTATCAGGTCGGTGTCATCTGTCAGGTTCACTGCCAAGCGCGACACCCCCTCTCTCAGCTGCCTCTTTAAACTGTCAAAGTTTGCCCTTCTGAAATCTGGTACTTTAGTGGAATTTTCCTTACGTCTGCCCTGAAAATCTAACTGGAATCGAATTTCTTTGTGATCGCTTTTTGCAAGTTCGTTCCCTACCTCGACATTGCTAATGGGGTTTTCTCTGTTTGACAGAGACTAAATCAGTGTCTGTTACCCGTGTGGGTTCGGTTATATGTTGACTTAGGAAACAGTCCTGGATCGTCTCGAGAAAATCCTCTGATTCTGAGTTACCCGTAAGGACAGTCCAATCTATTTGGCCAAGGTTAAAGTCGCCTACTATACAGACTTTGTTGTGTATGGAAGCCCTGCGCATTTCATCCCAGATAAGTCGCTCATTGACGCTATCAAGATTGGAGGGTCTATATATTACCCCTGTGATTAATTTTTCCCGACCGTCGCTTAATTCTATCCAAATTGTTTCTGTATTCCTCTCAGTTTTTATTTCCTTATTTATTTCACACTTCAGATTATCCCTAACATAGATTGCTACTCCGCCTCCTTTTCTGGTCTGCCTATCGGTATGGAACAGTTTGTAACCCGCAATTTGGTATTCGACTGGTAATTCACGTGTGTCTAGGTTGATCCATGTTTCAGTGAATGCAATTATATCGATTTCTTCTGTACATACCAAGGCCTTAATATCATCCATTTTGTTTCTCATACTTCTACTGTTCGCGTAGTATACATTTAAGTTAGTCGTGTTCTGAGTCCTTCCCTTACCGCGTTTAGTTTAAACTCCCTGTCTAATTTAGTTTTGTCATCATTCCTAACACTATTTCCCTGTAATCTTTCGCCTTGTTTACCCGCTCCCACTGCAGTCTCCTCCACCCCCGTGCCCTATGTTCTCTTAGCAGTTTAAAGACTTCGATATCTTTTGAACTGCCCCCTCTAGAGCCCCAGCCAGGGTTGCTACTCCATCCCTAGACAGGTGCACCCCATCCCTAGCATAAAGGTCCCTTCTGCCATAGAAGTTGTCCCAGTTGTCAATGAATGGGACTGATATTGACTTGCAATATCTGTCAAGACGGTCGTTAACACCAACTGCCCTTGACAACCATTCACTGCCAACTCTCCTTCTAGGCAGGACACCGCATATGATAGGGATCCCTCCCTTAGTCCTAATACGATCTATGGCTGCCTTGAACTTATCAAGAAGTTCCTCGCTCCTACACCGGCCAATATCATTGCCTCCTGCACTGAGGCAGATAATGGGTTTGTTCCCATTACCAGACAAGATATTGTCCATCCTGTCAACTATATCCCCCACCCCAGCTCCTGGCAAACACACCCTCATCCTATTTTTGTTTTTACCACAAAAGGCCCTGTCCATGTACCTTACCTGTGAGTCACCAACAATTAAAGTTTTTATACCTTCCTTGTCATCCCTGCCCCTGACTGTACTAACGTCCAATTCGTCTATCAAGGGACTGAACGGGTTGGTACACTTAGCTGTTGTTGTCGTTGTTGTCGTATCCTTCGAGTGCTTCTTGACCACCAGCTTGGTCCTCCCACTACTCACGACTTTCCACTCGTTTGATTTTTCGTCAGACACTGGCTTTACTCGTCCAGCCTCTCCTTTTAACTTCGCCAGCTCTTTCCTTATGTACCTGTGAGTGTCAGGGGTGTACCAGGGAGTGTCAGTGGAGTACCAGGGAGTGTCAGAGGTGTACCTGGGAGTGTCAGAGGTGTACCTGGGAGTGTCAGAGGTGTACCTGGGAGTGTCAAGTATGTACTGAGAATCATCAGTGGAAATGCCTGGGAATTAATAAAAAAGGAGTACCTGGAGTATGTCAGAGGGTGTGTGCCTGGGAACATCAGGGGGTATGCCTGGGAGTGTCAAGGTGTACCTAGAGTGTCAGGGGGTGTGCACAGGGAGTGTCAGAGGGTGCTACAAGTGTCAGAGGTGTACCTGGGAGTGACAGCGGTGTACCTGGGAGTGTCAAAGGTGTACCTGGGAGTGTCAGAGTCGTACCTGAGAGTGTTAGCGGTGTATGTGGGAGTGTCGGACGTGTACCTGGGAGAGTCAGAGGTGTACCAGGGAATGTCAGTGGAGGTGTACCTGGCAGTGTCTGAGGTGTACCTGGCAGTGTCTGAGGTGTACCTGGCAGTGTCAGCGGTGTACCTGGGAGTGTCAGCGGTGTACCTGGGACTTGTTAGTGTTGTATCAGGGAGTGACAGAGGAGTACCTAGGAGTGTCAGAGGTGTACCTAGGATTGTGAGAAGTGTACCTTGGAGTGTCTGGGGTGTACCTGTGAGTGTCAAAGGTGTACCTGTGATTGTCAGGGGTGTACCAGAGTGTCAGTGGAGTACAGGGAGTGTCAGAGGTGTGCCTGGGGTGTTAGAGAGTGTGCCTGGGAGTGTCAGAGGTGTGCCTGGGAGTGTCAGAGGTGTATCCTATGGGGAGTCAGCCGGGCGTGTGCCACCAAGTGTCAGAGGTGTGCAGGAATGTCGGTGGAGTGCCTGGGAGTGCCAGAGGTGTACCTGGGGGTGTCAGAGGTGTACCTGGGGGTGTCAGAGGTGTACCTGGGGGTGTCAGAGGTGTACCTGGGAGTGTCAGAGGTGTACCTGGGAGTGTTTGAGGTGTACCTCGGAGTGTCTGAGGTGTACCTGGGAGTGTCTGGGGTGTACCTGGGAGTGTCACAGGAGTACTAGTGAGTGTCAGAGGTGTACCTAGGAGTGTCAGAGGTGTACCAGGGAATGTCAGAAGGAGTACCTGGGAGTGTCAGGGGTGTGCCTGGGAGTGACAGAGGTGTACAGAGTGTCAGAGTGTGCCTGGGAGTGTCAGAGGTGTACCTGGGAGTGACAGCGGTGTACCTGGGAGTGTCTGAGGTGTACCTGGGAGTGTCAGGGGTGTGCCTAGGAGTGTCAGAGGTGCACTTGGGAGTATCAGAGGTGCACCTTGGAGTGTCTGAGGTGTACCTGGGAGTGTCTGAGGTGCACCTGGCAGTGTCTGAGGTGTACCTGGCAGTGTCTGAGGTGTAACTGGCAGTGTCAGCGGTGTACCTGGGAGTGTCAGCGGTGCACCTGGGAGTGTTAGAGGTGTATCAGGGAGAGACAAAGGAGTACCTAGGAGTGTCAGAGGTGTACCTGGGAGCGCTATAGGTGTACCTGGGAGTGTCAGAGGTGTACCTGGGAGTGTCAGAGGTGTACCTGGGAGTGTCAAAGGTGTACCTGGGAGTGTCAGAGATGTACCTCAGAGTGTTAGCGGTGTATCTGGGAGTGTCGGACGTATACCTGGGAGTGTCAGAGGTGTACCAGGGAATGTCAGTGGAGTACCTGGGAGTATCAGAGGTGTACCTGGGAGTGTCAGAGGAGTACCTGGGAGTGTCAGAGGTGTACATTGGAGTGTCAGACGTGTACCTGGGAATGTCGGAGGTGTACCTGGGAGTGTAAGAAGTGTACCTGGGAGTGTCGGAGGTGTAGATGGGAGTGTCGGAGGTGTACCTGGAAGTGTCAGAGGTGTATTTGGGAGTGTTAGAGGTGTACCTGGGAGTGTCAGCAGTGTACCTGGGAGTGTCTGCGGTGTACCTTGCAGTGTCTGAAGTGTACCTGGCAGTGTCAGCGGTGTACCTGGGAGTGTCAGTGGTGCACTTGGGAGTGTCAGAGGTGTACCAGGGAATGTCGGTGGAGTACCTGGGAGTGTCAAAGGTGTATCTGGGAGTGTCAGAGGTGTACCTGGGAGTGTCAGAGGTGTACCTGGGGGTGTCAAAGGTGTACCTGGGAGTGTCAG